>NC_052172.1:21270126-21343777 GCF_902713615.1 Scyliorhinus canicula
CTATGATGATGCTGCCCGCTTTCCCCGGCAGCAGGAGATGGAGTCAATGGATGGTTCGTTTGATGGACTGGGCTGTGTTCACGACTCTCTGAAGTTCCTTGCAGTCCTGGGCCGAGCAGTTGCCATACCAGGCTCTGATGCAGCCCGATAGGATGCTTTCTCTGGTGCATCTATAAAATTTGGTAAGGGTTAATGTGGACATGCTGAATTTCCTTAGTTTCCTGAGGAAGTATAGGCGCTGTTGTGCTTTCTTGGTCGTAGCGTTGACGTGGGTGGACCAGGACAGATTTTTGGAGATGTGCACCCCCAGGAATTTGAAACTGCTAACCATCTCCACCTCGGCCCCGTTGATGCTGACAGGGGTGTGTACAGTACTTTGCTTCCTGAAGTCAATGACCAGCTCTTTAGTTTGCTGGCATTGAGGGAGAGATTGTTGTCGCTGCACCACTCCACTAGGTTCTCTATCTCCCTCCTGTATTCTGACTCGTCGTTATTTGAGACCCGGCCCACTATGGTCGTAACGTCAGCAAATTTGTAGATGGAGTTGGAACCAAATTTTGCCACGCAGTCGTGTGTGTACAGGGAGTAGAGTAGGGGGCTAAGTACGCAGCCTTGCGGGGCACCGGTATTGAGGACTATTGTGGAGGTGGTGTTGTTGTTCATTCTTACTGATTGTGGTCTGTTGGTCAGAAAATCGAGGATCCAGTTGCAGAGTGGGGAGCCAAGTCCATGGTTTTGGAGCTTTGATATGAGCTTGGCTGGAATTATGGTGTTGAAGGTGGAGCTGTAGTCAATAAATAGGAGTCTGATGTAGGAGTCCTTGTTTTCGAGATGCTCTAGGGATGAGTGTAGGGCCAGGGAAATGGCGTCTGATGTGGACCGGTTGCGACGGTATGCGAATTGCAGTGGATCAAGGCGTTCCGGGAGTATGGAGGTGATGCGCTTCATGATCAGCCTCTCAAAGCACTTCATTACAACTGACGTCAGGGCCACCGGGCGGTAGTCATTGAGGCGCGTTGCCTGGTTCTTCTTTGGTACCGGTATGATGGTGGTCTTCCTGAAGCAGGTGGGGACCTCGGAGTGGAGTTGGGACAGGTTAAAGATGTCCGTGATTACCTCCGGCAGCTGGTCCCTGCAGGCTCTGAGTGCACGACCAGGGATCCCGTCCGGGCCCATCGCCTTCCGAGGGTTCACTTTCAGGAAGGCCGATCTGACTTCGGAAGCTGTGATGGTGGGTATGGGTGAATTATGGGCTGCTGGGGCACTCGACAGCGGATTGTTGGTTACCTGCTCGACTCGAGCATAGAATGCATTGAGTTCATCGGGGAGGGGTGCCCTGCTGCCAGAGATACTGCTCGGCTTCACTTTGTAGCCCGTTATGTTGTTTAGTCATAGAATTTACAGTGCAGAAGGAGGCCATTCGGCCCATCGAGTCTGCACCGGCTCTTGGAAAGAGCACCCTACCCAAGGTTAACACCTCCACCCTATCCCCATAACCCAGTAACCCCACCCAACACTAAGGGCAATTTTGGACACTAGGGGCAATTTATCATGGCCAATCCACCTAACCTGCACATCTTTGGACTGTGGGAGGAAACCAGAGCACCCGGAGGAAACCCACGCGCACACGGGGAGGACGTGCAGACTCCGCACAGACAGTGACCCAAGCTGGAATCGAACCTGGGACCCTGGAGCTGTTAAGCGATTGTGCTATCCACAATGCTACCGTGCTGCCCATTAGTCCTTGCCACATCCGCCGAGAGTCTGTCTGTGACTCTAGCTTAGTTTGATATTCTCTCTTGGCATCTCGGATGGCTTTGCGGAGGTCGTACCTGGATTTCTTGTATAGGACAGGGTCGTCTGACTTGAACGCCTCAGATCTGTCCTTCAGTAGGGAGTCAATCTCGCGGTTGAGCCATGGTTTCCGGTTGGGGAACGTACGTACTGCTTTCTTTGGCACGCAGTCGTCCACACATTTGCTGATGAAGTCTGTGACGGTGGTGGCATACTCATTTGGTCGCTGAGTTCCTAAATATGGACCAGTCCACTGTCTCCAAGCAGTCACATAGGAACTCTTCTGTCTCCTCGGACCAGCACTGCACAACCTTCTTCGCTGGATTCTCCCGCTTGAGTTTCTGCTTGTAAGCCGGGAGAAGGAGCACAGTCTTATGGTCTGATTTCCCAAAGTGCGGGAGGGGGATGGAACGGTAGGCGCCCTTGATTTTTGAGTAGCAGTGGTCAAGAGTGTTGTCGCCCCTGGTGGGACAGGAGATGTGCTGGTGGAATTTTGGCAGTACACTCTTGAGGTTGGCTTTGTTGAAGTCTCCGGCCACAATGAACAAGGCCTCCGGGTGTTCTGTTTCATAGTTGTTTATGACTGTGCCAGTTCGTCCAGCGCCTTCCTCACTTCTGCCTGGGGTGGGATGTAGACCGCTGTGATAATGGCTGAAGTGAACTCATATGGAAGATTGTATGGGCGGCACTTTACGGTCAAGTATTCCAGGTCTGGGGAGCAGTAGGTCGCCAGGGTCATCACATCCAAGCACCAGGAGGAGTTGATGAGGAGGCAAACCCCTCCACCCTTCGCTTTGCCTGAAGATGCCGTGCGGTCCGCCCGGTGAATAGAGAAGCCCTCAGGTTGTATGGCACAGTCCGGTGAGGTGGGGGTGGGCCATGTCTCTGTGAAACAGAGCACACAGCAGTCTCTTACTTCCCTCTGAGAGGTAAGTCTGGCGTTAAGTTCATCCAGCTTGTTTTCAATCGCTTGGACGTTTGCCAGGAGTATGCTGGGGAGAGGGGTCTTGAAACCGCATTGCTTCAGTCTAACCTGCAGACCGCCACGTTTCCTCACTTCCTCGCTCAGCGGCTACAGCTGGATGGTCCAGGGATCCGATGGGAGAAGTCCAACCTTGTGGAAGGTAGGTGGTTGCGTCGGGCGGGGTCCAGGATGCTGGCGGGTTCCAGGGCGCTGGTTATGTTTCCGGGTCGTGTCTGGCGGGGTCCAGGGCGCTGGTTATGTTTCCGGGTTGTGTCTGGCGGGGTCCAGGGCGCTGGTTACGTTTCCGGGGTCGTGTCTGGCAGGGTCCAGGGCGCTGGTTACGTTTCCGGGGTCGCGTCTAGCAGGGTCCAGGGCGCTGGTTACGTTTCCGGGGTCCCGTCTGGCAGGGTCCAGGGCGCTGGTTGAGGTAGAGGGGTTGCTGGGGGGGGGGGCATGTTTGCGATCCGGATGGGTCCCGGCATTCTGCGGGCACGGGAATACCTTGCAGCGAGTTTGGGTCCTCGCGCGGGGTGTCTGCCATTTCGGGGGTCCTGGGTCGTGGGCAGGGGCTTCCTGAGGCAGGTTGGGCTGAGTCCCATTTTGGGTTCAAATCCCATCACAGCAGCTCCTGGAATTTACATTAAATCTGGAATTGAAAGCGAATCTCAGTAACGGGAAATTATCGTCGATTGTCGTAAAAACCCGTCTGCTTCACTGATGTCCCCATTTAGGGAAGGAAATCTGCCGTCCTTACCCGGTCTGGCCTACATGTGACTCCAGGCCCACAGCAATATGGGTGACTTTAACTGCCCTCTGGAATGATCAAGCAAGTCTCTTGTTTCGAGGGCAATTAATAATAATCTTTATTGTCACAAGTAGGCTTACATTAACCCTGCAATGAAGTTACTGTGAAAAGCCCCTAGTCACCACACTCCGGCGCCTGTTCGGGTACACAGAGGGAGAATTCAGAATGTCCAATTCACCTAACAAGCACGTCTTTCGGGACTGTGGGAGGAAACCGGAGCACCCGGAGGGAACCCACGCAGACACGGGGAGAACGTGCAGACTCCACACAGACAGTGACCCAAGCCGGGAATTTAACTTGGGTTCCTGGCGCTGTGAGGCAGCAGTGCTAACCACTGTGCCACTGCGCCACCCTCTCACACTCGCCATCCCACTCGCTCTCCCCACACCCTCCCCTCTGCCGTTTCTTAATCGATTGAGATGTACAGAACTGTGAGGGTCAGTACTGAGTATAGCAAAGACCTACTTGAGGAGAGAGGTCAGTGAGTAGGGGGCATAGATTTAAAATGGTCGGTGTGGCGTTCTTTGTGTTTCTAATTCTAGGACGGTTGGCGTGGTGTCCACAAAGATCACAAAATAGCTTTAACTTGAACAAAGCTAAAGATTTATTTACATTACTTAATTGGATTCGATACTTACTCCGATATAACAAACAATTGATAATAAACATACAATCTACACTCATCTGCTACTAATCTCTACACTGTTACATTAACTATGATCTGCTCTCACTCACACTACCTTCCCTTCAGTCTGTCTTCCAGCTTTCTCCTCAACCTCTCACCCACAAGGCTTAGCATCGATGCCTTATATAGCTCTACATCTAGCTCCCTCTAGTGGTTGATTTGGACATAACATTAACCCTTACAGTTCTGTACATTTATCATAATGTCACAGTTGCCAGAAGGTTTAGAGGGGGAATGAGGAGAAGGCCTTTCACCCAGAGGGGGGTGGGGGTCTGGAACTCCCTGGAACTCCCTCCCTAACAGCACTGTGGGTGTACCTACAACACAGGGACTGCAGCGGTTCAGGAAGGCAGCTCACCCGCCACCTGGGGCGATGAGGGGTGGGGAGCTTGGCCTAGCCAGCAACATCCACAATCCTTGAATGGATTTGTTTTCCAAATGGGATTGGGCTGGGGGGGGTGGGGGGGTGGGGGGGCTGGGGGGGGCAGCATTTCTAGATGGGCCCTGAAGTGATGGGCAGAGAGATTCTCTGATTGTTTGTACCCGTCATTAACCTTGAACCGGATCCCGAGATCAAACCTTCCTCAGTCTGCACTGGTCCCGCTTTCCTTTTTTTTTTTAAATAATTTTTATTGAAAAATTTTGAGTTTATACAACAATAACGCACCAGAGTAAAATACCAAAAATAACAATAATATTAACAATCATAAACATTCGCCCCACCTCCATGAACAACACAGCATTTTAACAACAACGCAAATGAACACAATATAAAGTTACGGAATAGACACTACAATACTGATCCCGCTTTCCTCAACCCATACCCGGGGGTTCATTTTCGGACTCGAGGAGGTTTACTCCCCACGTCCGGCTCCGGCTTTCACCTTCTGCCCCTGAAATTGAAACCGAGCCCAGTACACCCCTCACCACAGACGTTACAGTGGAAGGAATCCCATCATTCCCACTAAATTACTCTTGGAAGTAAGACAAATAGCAGCTGGCTAAAAACCCTCTGGATGGGGGGGGGGGGGGGGCTGCTGAATCCTCATTCAGAATCCTCGCAATACAAACTCCAAGTCGGGTGGAAAGAATGCACCCCCCCCCCCCCCCCCGCCCCGCCGGAGACCGGGATATGGGAATCTGGGAGACATCCATCTTTAGCAATGAAGGCTCCTTTCGAGCGAGTCTGACTGAGGGCCTGCCAGATGTTCCAGGTCGCGGGGGTCTCGCGACTCCGGCATCAATTCCAACTGTGGCGGACGAGGTGGAAACCAGTTAACCCAACGCACCTCCCACCCCTCCCCCAATCGACACCCAAAGTCAGCACACACTTTATTTTAACCATTTGCTGCCTGCTTTCCCAGTCAGCCAGTGCTTCGTTTTTAAACTTGGCATCATTACGGGTGTGCAATACGTTTGTTCTTGCTCCCGAGAGGAGTCTGTGGGAGTTTCGCTACTTTAAAGGTGCTATCTCAATGCAAGTTGGCTCAATGCACAGTTCTCTCGCCTCTGAGACATCAAATGGTGGGTCCACATTCAGCAGTGCAGTCCTCCCTCAGTACTGACCCTCTGACAGTGCAGCACTCCCTCAGTACTGACCCTCTGACAGTGCGGCACTCCCTCAGTACTGACCCTCTGACAGTGCAGCACTCCCTCAGTACTGACCCTCTGACAGTGCAGCACTCCCTCAGTACTGACCCTCTGACAGTGCGGCACTCCCTCAGTACTGACCCTCTGACAGAGCAGCGCTCCCTCAGTACTGACCCTCTGACAGTGCGGCACTCCCTCAGTACTGACCCTCTGACAGTGCAGCACTCCCTCAGTACTGACCCTCTGACAGTGCAGCACTCCCTCAGTACTGACCCTCTGACAGTGCGGCACTCCCTCAGTACTGACCCTCTGACAGTGCGGCACTCCCTCAGTACTGACCCTCTGACAGTGCGGCACTCCCTCAGTACTGACCCTCTGACAGTGCGGCACTCCCTCAGTACTGACCCTCTGACAGTGCAGAGCCCCTCAGTACTGACCCTCTGACAGTGCGGCGCTCCCTCAGCACTGACCCTCTGACAGTGCGGCACACCCTCAGTACTGACCCTCTGACAGTGCAGCACTCCCTCAGTACTGACCCTCTGACAGTGCGGCGCTCCCTCAGTACTGACCCTCTGACAGTGCGGCACTCCCTCAGTACTGACCCTCTGACAGTGCAGCACTCCCTCAGTACTGACCCTCTGACAGTGCAGCACTCCCTCAGTACTGACCCTCTGACAGTGCGGCGCTCCCTCAGTACTGACCCTCTGACAGTGCGGCGCTCCCTCAGTACTGACCCTCTGACAGTGCGGCACTCCCTCAGTACTGACCCTCTGACAGTGCAGCACTCCCTCAGTACTGACCCTCTGACAGTGCAGCACTCCCTCAGTACTGACCCTCTGACAGTGCGGCATTCCCTCAGTACTGACCCTCTGACAGTGCAGCACTCCCACAGTACTGACCCTCTGACAGTGCGGCACTCCCTCAGTACTGACCCTCTGACAGTGCAGCACTCCCTCAGTACTGACCCTCTGACAGTGCGGCACTCCCTCAGTACTGACCCTCTGACAGTGCGGCACTCCCTCAGTACTGACCCTCTGACAGTGCGGCACTCCCTCAGTACTGACCCTCTGACAGTGTAGCACTCCCTCAGTACTGACCCTCTGACAGTGCGGCACTCCCTCAGTACTGACCCTCTGACAGTGCAGCACTCCCTCAGTACTGACCCTCTGACAGTGCGGCGCTCCCTCAGTTACAGTGCAGCACTCCCTCAGTACTGACCCTCTGACAGTGCGGCACTCCCTCAGTACTGACCCTCTGACAGTGTAGCACTCCCTCAGTACTGACCCTCTGACAGTGCGGCACTCCCTCAGTACTGACCCTCTGACAGTGCGGCACTCCCTCAGTACTGACCCTCTGACAGTGCAGCCCTCCCTCAGTACTGACCCTCTGACAGTGCAGCACTCCCTCAGTACTGACCCTCTGACAGTGCAGCACTCCCTCAGTACTGACTCTCTGACAGTGCAGCACTCCCTCAGTACTGACACTCTGACAGTGCGGCACTCCCTCAGTACTGACCCTCTGACAGTGTAGCACTCCCTCAGTACTGACCCTCTGACAGTGCGACACTCCCTCAGTACTGACCCTCTGACAGTGCAGCACTCCCTCAGTACTGGCCCTCTGACAGTGCGGCGCTACCTCAGTTACAGTGCAGCACTCCCTCAGTACTGACCCTCTGACAGTGCGGCACTCCCTCAGTACTGACCCTCTGACAGTGTAGCACTCCCTCAGTACTGACTCTCTGACAGTGCAGCACTCCCTCAGTACTGACCCTCTGACAGTGCGGCACTCCCTCAGTACTGACCCTCTGACAGTGCGGCACTCCCTCAGTACTGACCTTCTGACAGTGCAGCACTCCCTCAGTACTGACCCTCTGACAGTGCGGCACTCCCTCAGTACTGACCCTCTGACAGTGCGGCACTCCCTCAGTACTGACCCTGTGGCAGTGCGGCACTCCCTCAGTACTGACCCTCTGACAGTGCAGCACTCCCTCAGTACTGACCCTCGGACAGTGCAGCACTCCCTCAGTACTGACCCTCTGACAGTGCGGCACTCCCTCAGTACTGACCCTCTGACAGTGCAGCACTCCCTCAGTACTGACCCTCTGACAGTGCGGCACTCCCTCAGTACTGACCCTCTGACAGTGCAGCACTCCCTCAGTACTGACCCTCGGACAGTGCAGCACTCCCTCAGTACTGACCCTCTGACAGTGCAGCACTCCCTCAGTACTGACCCTCTGACAGTGCAGCACTCCCTCAGTACTGACCCTCTGACAGTGCGGCACTCCCTCAGTAATGACCCTCTGACAGTGCGGCACTCCCTCAGTACTGACCCTCTGACAGTGCGGCACTCCCTCAGTACTGACCCTCTGACAGTGCAGCACTCTCTCAGTACTGACCCTCTGACAGTGCGGCACTCCCTCAGTACTGACCCTCTGACAGTGCAGCTCTCTCTCAGTACTGACCCTCTGACAGTGCAGCACTCCCTCAGCACTGACCCTCTGACAGTGCAGCTCTCTCTCAGCACTGACCCTCTGACAGTGCGGCACTCCCTCAGTACTGACCCTCTGACAGTGCGGCACTCCCTCAGTACTGACCCTCTGACAGTGCAGCTCTCTCTCAGTACTGACCCTCTGACAGTGCAGCACTCCCTCAGCACTGTCCCTCTGACAGTGCAGCACCGTCAGTACTGACCCTCTGACAGTGCGGCACTCCCTCAGTACTGACCCTCTGACAGTGCGGCACTCTCTCATCACTGACCCTCTGACAGTGCGGCACTCCCTCAGTACTGACCGTCTGACAGTGCGGCACTCCCTCAGTACTGTCCCTCTGACAGTGCAGCACTCCCTCAGTACTGACCCTCTGACAGTGCAGCTCTCTCTCAGTACTGACCGTCTGACAGTGTGACACTCCCAAGACTTCGAGACTTTAGCCTGTATAGGACAGCCATGCATCTTGACCCTATTGTCTCCCCAGTGAAGAACAGCCTGATATTCATGGAACCTAAACAATTAATCAGCAGGGTTTAATGTTACTTTATGTTCTAGATCCTGTGTGAGCATATTTGAAGTCTTTGGAAAAAGACTTGACAGTAAAAATTGATGAGGAGACTTGGGGTAGTATGTGGGAAAATGCCAACAGGATTTCAGTCTGTAATGGAAAGGGGACTCGGTTCAAAATATTACATCGCCTGCGTATCACACCAAACTTGAGACACAGATTTGCCCCTTTTATATCTTTGCTGTGCCAAAAGTTCAAGGTTGTCCAGGGAGACGACAGACATTGTGTGTGTGGTCCTCTGTCAAAATGAAATCCTATTGGTCTGGTGTATTCAAAGAGTTTGAGAAGATATTCGGGACGGCCTTAGAATTTGACCCCTTGTTCCTAATGCTAGACCTCCCAGATAGGAGAACCATTGACACAAGCGGTAAATGGCTGCATAACGTCCTCACATTTGCGGCTCGGAAGGAGATCCTCTGCTCCTGGAATAGCAACAAGTGTATTTCAATTCAGAATTGGCATGGAATTATCATGAGATGTATTCCAACGGGGTTCCCAACTTGCACGCTCTGTTCTATATCGGAAACATTCCAAACAATTTGGGACCCTTTATCTCAAATATACAGGTTCCGTAACGTCTGGCTTGTTCCGACAAGGTTTTCCAAATTTCACGGGTCTATCCTGTTCTCCCCCATTTATTTTAGCTCCTACCCGCTGCCTTGCTTTGTATAAATAGAGGCGCCAAGTTTGATCATGAAGCTGTACCAACCGTGGCAGTGCTCTCTGTTTTCCTCTGTTCATGTAAGCAGCTTTTGTGCTGAACTGCACCAGTTTCGAGGGCTGGTGTTATTTATAAAATTGGAAATACTTTAATAAATTATAGATTTTTTAAAAAACTTTACGTCAGAGATGACTGAATTCCGGACTCTCTCTCTCTCTCTCTCTCTCTCGAGATTCTCCAGCTCCGAGCTGCTGGCTCGCTCAACTGGAACAGTGAGGTTTGGCTGAGAGTTGAAAGGTGGATGGAGAGAGTGTGTGAGAGACGAAAGAGAGAGAGTGAAAGACCCAAAGGGAAAAAAAAACAGTTCGGACCAGACTTCGTTTTTTCCCCATCTTTTACTGCTTTTTTTTCCTTCTGAGGAGGGATTGAGAGGGATAGAGAGAGGTAGAAAGAGAGATTGAGAGAGGGAGAAAGAGAGAGATTGAGTGAGTGAGGCAGAGATTGGAAAGTGAGAGATTGAGAAATTGCAAGAGAGAGAGATTGAGAGAGAAAGAGAGAGATTGAGAGAGCGAGAGATAAAGCAAAAGAGAGGGAGCAAGAGAGTGATAGAGAGCAAAAGAGCGACAATGTAAGAATGTGCCAGAGAGTGTGTGAGAGAGAGAGAGATATTGAGTGACAGAGAGACTGAGACAGTGATAGAAAGAATGGGAGAGGGAGTGTGAGACAGAATGATAGAAAGTGTGAGAGAGAGTTTGAGAGTGAGAGAGAACAAGTGAGTGTGAGGGAGAACAAGTGAGTGTGAGAGAGAGAACAATTGAGGGAAAGAGCAAGATTGAGAGTGAGAGAGAGCAAGCGAGAACGAGTGTGTGTGTGTGTGTGAGATAGAGAGATCGAGAGAGTAAAAGAGAGATTGAAGGAGGGAGAGAGAGAATGTGTGGTAGAGAGCAACAAAGTGTGATAGAGTTTGAGAGTTTGAGAGAGAGTGTGAGAGAGAGTGTGAGAGAGAGTTTGAGAGCGAGTGTGAGAGAGAGAGTGTGTGAGAGAGTGAGAGAGAGAGAGAGTTTGTGAAAAATATTTTGAGAGAGTGACAGAGTTTGAGAGAGAGATTGAGAAAGTGGGAGAGTGAGAGATATTGAAACAATGAGAGTGTGATGGAGATTGATTGAGAGAGAGAGAGAGAGTGAGAGAGAGAGATTGAAAGAGCGAGAGAGATTGAGAGTGGGAGATTAACAAAAAGAAATTGAGTGAGAGACAGATTGAGAGAGTGAGGGAGAGAGTGTGAGGCAGAGCAAGAGAGTGCGAAAGAAAGTTTGAGAGAGTGAGTGAGATTGAGAGAGAGTGAGAGAGAGAGATGTTGAGAGAGAGAGAGTGAGAGTATGAGATAGAGAGTGTGAGATAGAGAGTGTGAGAGAGAACATTTGAGAGGAAGAATGCAAGATTGAGAGTGATTAAAAGAGCGAGAGATAGATTGAGAGAGAGAGAGAGAGAGATTGAAAGAGTGAGATTTTGAGAGTGAGAGAGTGATATTGGAAGTGATTGCGAAAGTGGGAGAGAGTGTGAGAGAGATGTTGAGGGAGAGAGAGAAGGGTGAGGGAGAGCGAGTATACGTGAGGGCACAGTGCCCAGGAACACGGGTAGCGGAGAATCCCACTCCACATCTTTGACCAACAGAGGAGAATAAAGTAGTTTATTCTGGATTTGCCGAGACGTTAGAGATCATTGGGAGGTAAATGAATGTAGCACGGCAGCCGGCAGTCAGAGTGAATGGCCACGGACATAATTAAAGAGTCTGAGTAACTTTCATCATCGTACTCCAGGGATGTGGACTGTGCTGAAAATAATGGGACCGGCGAGAGGGAGGCGACATTTCCTTGGGCTATTTTTGACTGAATTTACTGACTCATTCATCTGTCACAAATTACATATAATTACACAGGCCCTTCAGTCCATCTGGTCCTGCTCCATACCAGCCTCCTCCCTGTCCCTCTTCATCTGTCCCCCATCACCATATCCTTCTCATTGCTCTCCCGCATGTGTCTATCCAGCTTCTCCCTTAAATGTCTCGACACTATTCACCTCCCCGTGGGAGTGAGTCCCACATTCTCCCCACTCCCCGTGGCAGCGAGTCCCACATTCTCCCCACTCCCCGTGGGAGCGAGTCCCACATTCTCCCCACTCCCCGCGGGAGCGAGTCCCACATTCTCCCCACTCCCCGTGGGAGCGAATCCCACATTCTCCCCACTCTCCGTGGGAGCAAGTTCCACATTCTCCCCACTCCCTGTGGGAGCAAGTCCCACATTCTCCCCACTCCCCATGGGAGCGAGTCCCACATTCTCCCCACTCCCCGTGGGAGCGAGTCCCACATTCTCCCCACTCCCCGTGGGAGCGAATCCCACATTCTCCCCACTCCCCGTGGGAGCGAATCCAACATTCTCCCCACTCTCCGTGGGAGCAAGTTCCACATTCTCCCCACTCCCTGTGGGAGCGAGTCCCACATTCTCCCCACTCCCCGTGGGAGCGAGTCTCACATTCTCCCCACTCCCCGTGGGAGCGAGTCCCACATTCTCCCCACTCCCCGTGGGAGCGAGTCCCACATTCTCCCCACTCCCCGTGGGAGCGAGTCTCACATTCTCCCCACTCCCCGTGGGAGCGAGTCCCACATTCTCCCCACTCCCCGTGGGAGCGAGTCCCACATTCTCCCCCACTCCCCGTGGGAGCGAATCCCACATTCTCCCCACTCCCCGTGGGAGCGAGTCCCACATTCTCCCCACTCCCCGTGGGAGCGAGTCTCACATTCCCCCCACTCCCCGTGGGAGCGAGTTCCACATTCTCCCCACTCCCCGTGGGAGCGAGTCCCACATTCTCCCCACTCCCCGTGGGAGCGAATCCCACATTCTCCCCACTCCCCGTGGGAGCGAATCCAACATTCTCCCCACTCTCCGTGGGAGCAAGTTCCACATTCTCCCCACTCCCCGTGGGAGCGAGTTCCACATTCTCCCCACTCCCCGTGGGAGCAAGCCCCACATTCTCCCCACTCCCCGTGGGAGCGAGTCTCACATTCTCCCCACTCCCCGTGGGAGCGAGTCCCACATTCTCCCCACTCCCCATGGGAGCGAGTCCCACATTCTCCCCACTCCCCGTGGGAGCGAGTCCCACATTCTCCCCACTCCCCGTGGGAGCGAATCCCACATTCTCCCCACTCCCCGTGGGAGCGAGTCCCACATTCTCCCCACTCCCCGTGGGAGCGAGTCTCACATTCTCCCCACTCCCCGTGGGAGCGAGTTCCACATTCTCCCCTCTCCCTGTGGGAGCGAGTCCCACATTCTCCCCACTCTCTGGGTAACGAGGTTTCTCCTGAATTCCCCACTGGGTTTGTTAGTGAATTCCACATGCTGATGGCCCCTGGGACACTTCAGGATGGAGGTGTGGGCTTGGGTAGGGTGCTCTTTCAGAGGACTGTGTAGACTCGATGGGCTGAACGGCCTCCTTCTGCACTGTAAATTCTACAATTCTATGATCATCGTCACGTCGGCCCTATCAAACCCTTTCACAATGTTAGAAACCTTCTGTTTAGTCTCCCCCACACCCATCCCCCACCCCACATCCCCTTTCCTAGTTCTGTTCAGTAACATTCCCAGGTTTCCCTGAGAGTTATCAGCCCCACAGCTCTGCGATTGCTTTTTAGTAAAACTCTTTTTTTCTTTTCACCTTCGCCATTTGCTCGACATCCTGTTGAATGGGGGCCAGAATGGGGCACGTTGCCCCCGGCGTGGTCAGAAACCAGACTCCGGTCTGGAACGCTGCTTTCCAATTCTATTCCCGCCGGGTTGAACTCTGGGATGTTTGCGAGCTTCCCCTTTGCTGAGGTCCCTCATCTTTACGAGGTGGTGCTCAAAGTCCTCCAGCCCCGGCTGGTTCAGTTTGATCTGAATGTCCATTGGCTTTCCTTCGCACCAACCCTCGAGCACAGTTCGAATCCTTCTCAATGTCTGCTTTTGATTCTTAAACTAGTCCACGTAAAGATTAATGCTGTTCTCCGTTGGCAAGTGGTCAAAATCCACCATTCCTTTCCTCCCCCATTCCCCCTCCTGCCTCAGACTGGCAATAGCCCAGAGTTCCAGCTGAGTGCGGCCTCTATAACTCTGTCAGCGGCGCATTTGCAAGTCCATATAACCCTGGAGTTAATTCATCATCCTTACAGACTGTGACAAAATGTTTTCCTTCGCCTGGCACTCAGCACGTTCAGACTTTACACTTCTGCAATGTTTGATGCGATCTAAGAACCAGCCTGCAGAGGTTCCAGCTCTGTTGTGGCACAGCGTTACCTCATGTCTGACCCTCTCGCTGGGCGTCTGGAAAAAAGTAATTACCTCCTGCCCACCTTGCCAGGAAGTCTGCCGCAGGCCGGCGCCAGTCTGAGTGGCCAGGCTGCCTCCCTGTTAGCGAGGCGATTGCTGAACAAGAGCGAGTAGGGATGAGGGATCACGAGGAACGAGGTGTTGAGGGAGCAGCGAGTGGAAGCTGGGACAAAGGGAGGGACACTATCGACCTAAAACGGAGCAATGATTTTCAAGGAAGATCAGGGATACCGTAACTGGATTTTCTGAGACTCTGGAACTAGTGGAACTTGTCAAGAATGGAGTGATGGTGCGATGGAGTAATGGGGCGATTTAGTAATGGGGCAATTGGGGGTAATGGAGTGATGGGGCAATTGGTTAATGGGGCAATGGGGTGATTGGGTAAGGGGGCGATTTAGTAGTGGGGCAATTGGGTAATGGAGCGAAGGGGCAATTGGATATTGGGCCGTTGGGGTAATGTGGCGATGAGGCAAGGGAGCGATTGGGTAATGGGGCAATGGGTTGATGGGGTAATGGGGCGATTGTGTATTGGGGTAATGGGGCGATTGTGTATCGGGGTAATGGGGCGATTGTGTATTGGGGTAATGGGGCGATTGTGTATTGGAGTAATGGGGCGATTGTGTATTGGAGTAATGGGGCAATTGGGCGATGAGGCAATGGACTGATGGGGCAATGAGGTAATGGGCAATTGGGTGGTGGGTGTGATGGGGAGATGGGGGGATGGGGCAAAGGGCGATGGGCTAATGGGATGATGGGGCAAATGGGCAAATGGGGCAATGGGCCGATTGGGTGATGAGTTGATGGAGTGATGGGGGGAATGGGACTGTAAATGAGCATTCTGCTCACTGAGCTGTCTTTTAGTGAGAGCACAACAATCGGCCCGTCTAATTCTGACCCATTTTCCCACACCCACCATCCTGACTTGGAAATATGTCGGACGATCCGTCACTCCCTCCCTGACAGCACACTGGGTGTGCCCACACCTCAGGGTTTGCAGCGGTTCAAAGCGTCTCGAGGGCAACTAGGGGTGGGCAATAAATCTTGGGCCTGGCCAGCGACGCCCACATCCCACAAAAGAATTCAAAAATGTCCCATTCCCACACCTGACAGCTCCCCTCAAGGCCGGCGCTGTTTCCTTAATATTTCCGAGCCACTGGGATTATTTTAATATTGACGCACAGAGAGAGTTTGAAATGACAGAGAGGCGGAGCTGCCATCCCATCGACCATGGCGACCATGGTTCCCCCGCACCGCCCCCGCTCCCAGGTACCCACCTGTTGAACTGGTAAATATCTTCGATGTTGCAGAATAAGGTGCTCACTTCATCTGGTTTCAGAGGTAATTCTTCACAGTCGATTATACAGCCCAGATAGTCCTGTAGACACAACAGTGACTGGGTGAGTGACGCCATTTGTGTTGTAACCAAACAAACAGAAGGTGATGTAACACACGCAATGGTGACTCTGACTGTAGCAGCTTCTATATTAACGTATCAAAGAACAAAGAACAAAGAAAAGTACAGCACAGGAACAGGCCCTTCGGCCCTCCAAGCCCATGCCGACCATGCTGCCTGTCTAAACTAAAATCTTCTACACTTCCGGGGTCTGTATCCCTCTATTCCCATCCTATTCATGTATTTGTCAAGATGCCCCTTAAACGTCACTATTGTCCCTGCTTCCACCACCTCCTCCGGCAGCGAGTTCCAGGCACCCACTACCCTCTGTGTAAAAAAACATGCCTCGTACATCTACTCTAAACCTTGCCCCTCGCACCTTAAACCTATGCCCCCTAGTAATTGACCCCTCTACCCTGGGAAAAAGCCTCTGACTATCCACTCTGTCTATGCCCCTCATAATTTTGTAGACCTCTATCAGGTCGCCCCTCAACCTCCGTCGTTCCAGTGAGAACAAACCGAGTTTATCCAACCTCTCCTCATAGCTAATGCCCTCCATACCAGGCAACATCCTGGTAAATCCCTTCTGCACCCTCTCTAAAGCCTCCACATCCTTCTGGTAGTGTGGCAACCAGAATTGAACACTATACTCCAAGTGTGGCCTAACTAAGGTTCTATACAGCTGCAACATGACTTGCCAATTCTTCTACTCAATGCCCCGGCC
Source organism: Scyliorhinus canicula (assembly GCF_902713615.1). NCBI lineage: Eukaryota > Metazoa > Chordata > Chondrichthyes > Carcharhiniformes > Scyliorhinidae > Scyliorhinus > Scyliorhinus canicula. The sequence goes on from NC_052172.1 coordinate 21,286,157, forward strand.
AATGAAGGCAAGCATGCCGTATGCCTTCTTGACTACATATAGTAAGATTATTAATTAATTAAAACATTTTTTGTAGTGTTGTTGGTGAGGAATAAATATTGGCCACAAAGGAATGGCCCATCTCCTCTTCAACAATATTGGCGATGGAGTTCTTACATTCACCCTGAGAGATCAGACGGGGCTTATCTGAAAGACGGAACGTCAGGTGTTGCAACGTTCCCTCTGTAGCGCAGTAGAAATGTCATCCCTGATTTTGTGTTCCAGTGTCGGGAGTTGTGGGCCTGAATCTGAATACATTCCGTAACCAGTGAGACACCATCGAGATGGCCAGAAAGGTTTGGTCCGTGTTAAATCTCCCAGGCGTACTCCCAAACGCTCACATCCAATGGAATTCATTGTTAGGTGGGTGAACGCAGGAATTAATTTAGTGTCACATAGCCCACAGATCCCGATTGGATAAATGACCGGCTAATTTGTGGTGTTGGCTGAGGGAGGAAATATTCCTCCCGCAATCGCTTTCTGAAACGTTTCTTCCATGACAACCATCAGGGCGAGGCCTGCTTGGGGCAGCACGGTGGCGCAGTGGTTAGCACTGCTGCTTCGTGGAGCCGAGGACCCGGGTTCGGTCCCGGCTCTGGGTCACTGTCCGTGTGGGAGTTTGCACATTCTCCCCGTGTCTGCATGGGTTTCACCCCCACAACCCGAAGGTGTGCAGGGTAGGTGGATTGGCCACGCTAAATTGCCCCTTAATATCTGCTGTGGGCAAACGGTAAGTGCAGCAGCATAGCTCCCTCTCAGGACTGCCCTGAAGGACCAGCCTAGATACAATGGAAGGGTTTTACAAAGACAATTCGTGTGCCCAATGAGAGTTGACTGTTTTGGCTGGCACCTCGAGGGGCAAGGCTGTGGGAGGGCTGCATTGTTCCGAGGGGATATCGAGCGAGATTCCTTCCATCCTGCCAACTCCGATAATATTCAGCAAATCCAGCGCCGCTTTCTCTCAATTGCCTGACTAACATCCCCCCCTCTAATCACAAACCCTACAATTGCAGAAGGAGGCCATTCGGCCCATCCTGTCTGCACCCACTCTATATATGAGCATCGCGACTGAGTGCCATCCCCTTGCCTTTCCCCCCGTAACCCCTGCGCACTGTTTCTATTCAAATAATCACCCATTGCCCTCTTGAGCACCTCGATTGAACCCGCCTCCACCACACATCCAGTCCGGACATTCCAGACCCCAACCACTCGCTGTGATTGGCTGGTCATCCATCCGAATTGGCGTTTGAGGGACATTTGTGTTGATATTTTTAAAAATAAATTTAGAGTACCCAATTCATATTTTCCAATTAAGGGGCAATTTAGCATGGCCAATCCACCTACCCTGCACATCTTTGGATTGTGGGGGTGAGACCCACGCAGACACGGGGAGAATGTGCAAACTCCACACGGACAGCGACCCAGAGCCGGGATCGAACCCGGGACCTCGGCGCCGTGAGGCAGCAGTGCTAACCACTGAGTCACCGTGCTGCCCTGTGGTGAGATATTTGACCAGGATTTGTCTGTAGAAGAATAAATGGCTACAATTCAAAAGGAATTCATTGGGTGTGAAACATTTTGGAAAGTCACGGCAATGGAGTAAACAGCTGCTATCTCTTTAATGAAGGAATAGGCAGCGTAACCCTGGTGTCAATCACCTCATCCTGCACTTCCCCACCGGATTCAGATGGAGAGAGCGTCTTCACAATGAGGAATGTTGCACTGACCAGAAGGCTTGTGTATCTGTCGCCCATCCGAATGTAAAGGCCCCCTTTAGATCCACGGGACAGGGGGCAGATTTGAATCTGGGTCCCCGAGATGGGGGAGACATCACTGCAGCTCCTTACAACCATTCAGCACAAACGCTGCCTCAGTGCTGACCGCAACCTGGGCAGCGCTCAGAACCCGTCGAGCAGATTAAATATCTTGCATGCCTTAGCCAGCAAAATGGAATTCAAACTATCTGGTTCCCAGAGCGGGCTCCAGAGTCCCCTCCTCAAGTCTGGGAAATTGCAACTTTTTTATCACTTGTCCGCTCTCCTGTCGGACCAGCATGTTCTGGGTTCCGTGTCTGCCAATTGCAGTGGGCATCCTGGCACACTCAGTAACCCCAAGCGAGTCCTCACTTCCTTTCAGCGAAACACTCTCTTCTGCTCAGCTCCAGAGAGACGTGAAGGGTGTGTACAGCTCAGGGATGTACCGCGCACCGTTTGGTCTACACCAAGCTTGGCACACCAACCAATTGTCAACCCTCAACCCAGCTTTCTGTCCATCTTTGGCTTGTTAATTAAGGCCCCACTACGACGCTCGTTAGATTAACTGGATTCTTACCGAAGCTAAACCAGAACTGATGTTCACTTCAGGAGAGGATAGAATTGAAAAGCGGCAAAGTGACCTTGCATCAAACCTAACTGAGAAAACACTTGGAATACACCCAGTTCCCGTCTCCATGTTTTTAAAAAGGATATTGAGGCATTGCAGAAAGTGCAACAGGAAGACTTGCGAAGAAGGAGCTGAAATGAATGGATTATACCCTTCAGGAACGGCAATCACTGAGGTTCTTTCCCCAGGGAGTGAGACGTAGAAGGTCTTGAGATTATGAGAGGGTTTGAGAGGATCAGGAAGGAGAATATAGATAGATAGAACAGTACAGCACAGAACAGGCCCTTCGGCCCTCGATGTTGTGCCGAGCAATGATCACCCTACTCAAACCCACGTATCCACCCTATACCCGTAACCCAACAATCCCCCCCTTAACCTTATTTTTTAGGACACTACGGGCAATTTAGCATGGCCAATCCACCTAACCCGCACATCTTTGGACTGTGGGAGGAAACCTGAGCACCCGGAGGAAACCCACGCACACACGGGGAGGACGTGCAGACTCTGCACAGACAGTGACCCAGCCGGGAACTGAACCTGGGACCCTGGAGCTGTGAAGCATTTATGCTAACCACCATGCTACCGTGCTGCCCAATACGTTGCCACTGCGGGAAAAACAGACGTCAGGACCACAAATATAGGCCAAGATTCTCCAATGCGGGTCTGTCCACTATCATTATTGGCGAGAACTCGCTCCCACAGGGGGTGCAGAGAATGTGGGACTCACTCCCACGGGGAGTGGGGAGAATGTGGGACTCGTTCCCACAGGGCGTGGGGAGAATGTGGGACTCACTCCCACGGGGAGTGGGGAGAATGTGGAACTCACTCCCACAGGGAGTGGGGAGAATGTGGGACTCACCCCCACAGGGAGTGGGGAGAATGTGGGACTCACTCCCACAGGCAGTGGGGAGAATGTGGGACTCGCTCCCACGGGGAGTGGGGAGAATGTGGAACTCACTCCCACAGGGAGTGGGGAGAATGTGGAACTCACTCCCACAGGGAGTGGGGAGAATGTGGGACTCGCTCCCACGGGGAGTGGGGAGAATGTGGAACTCACTCCCACAGGGAGTGGGGAGAATGTGGGACTCGCTCCCACAGAGAGTGGGGCGAATGTGGGACTCGCTCCCACGGGGTGTGGGGGAGAATGTGGGACTCACTCCCACAGAGAGTGGGGAGAATGTGGAACTCGCTCCCACGGGGAGTGGGGAGAATGTGGGACTCGCTCCCACAGGGAGTGGGGAGAATGTGGGACTCGCTTCCACAGGGCGTGGGGAGAATGTGGAACTCGCTCCCACGGGGGAGTGGGGAGAATGTGGGACTCGCTCCCACAGGGAGTGGGGAGAATGTGGGACTCGCTCCCACGGGGAGTGGGGAGAATGTGGAACTCGCTCCCACGGGGAGTGGGGAGAATGTGGGACTCGCTCCCACAGGGTCCATATATCTAAGTGGGAATCTGGAGATGAAGAGGTGGAGGGTGGAGGCTCGTGAGGAGCAGAGACACCAGCATAGAACCAGCACTGTCGCATAGTGTTTAGCACTGTTGCTTCACAGCGCCAGGGTCCCAGATTCGATTCCCTGCCGGGTCACTGTCTGAGCGGAGTCTGCACATCCTCCCCGTGTCTGCGTGGGTTTCCACTGGGTGCTCTCGTTTCCTCCCACAGTCCAAAGATGTGAGAGTTAGGTGGATTGGCCGTGCTAAATTGCCCTTAGTGTTTAAAAATGTTCGGGGGGGCGGCACGGCGGTGCAGTGGTTAGCATTGCAGCCTCACAGCGCCGAGGTCCCAGGTTCGATCCCAACTCTGGGTCACTGTCCGTGTGGAGTTTGCACATTCTCCCCGTGTCTGCGTGGGTTTCGCCCCCACAACCCAAAGATATGCAGGGTAGGTGGATTGGCCAGGCTAAATTGCCCCTTAATTGGAAAAAAATAATTGGGTACTCTAAATTTATTTTAAAAAAACGTTAGGAAGGTTATTGGGATGGGGTGTAAGTGAGACTTAAGTGGGTCGGTGCAGACTCGATGGGCCAAATGGCCTCCTTCTGCACTGTATGTTCTATGTTCTTATTTCGGAACAGATGGGCCGAATGGCATGTTTTGCGCTGTTAATTCAATTCACGATATAGAAGCAAGTAGTGGTCCACTTTCCTCTCCCTTTGTCTCACAATCCCAACTAAATCAGCAATCATTCCCGCCTAAAGGGTGGCCTCATCAACTGGACCAACATCGAGCTCCTCCAATCAAAGCAGACGGAGAGGAATGGCTAAGCTGACTGCGCAGAATCCCGTGACCTTCGAAGCAGTCTGTGTGGGCTAAAGAGAACTGTCTGTGTTTGTCTCTGCTCCAATCTATTTATTGTACAACTTTGTAACCACTACGTAACTGGCCATCCTTTGGGAAATTGTGACTCTCTCTCATCTCATGAGAAGGTTTTTTTTTTCTCCCGTGTCTGAGAAGCATTCTCCCACATCTCGCTGGCTCATTCCATACAGTGAAGCCTCCAAGGGTTAGGGGGGGGGGGGGGGTTCAAGGGCAGCTGCGTTAAAACAAGGCTCCCTTTGCATCAATAGAACCACTTCCTGTCCAGGAGGTCGCCTGTTGTTCCACCCTTAACTACGCAAGGATTGAAATAGTTTCTGCCAAGATGATTCAGAACCATCATTAAATACTCCTCATGCTCGCTACAGAACCATGTGAACACATTTGAAAGACAGGGGCTGGTTTAGCACACTGGGCTAAATCGCTGGCTTTGAAAGCAGGCCAGCAGCACGGTTCGATTCCCGTACCAGCCTCCCCGAACAGGCGCCGGAATGTGGCGACTAGGGGCTTTTCACAGTAACTTCATTTGAAGCCTACTCGTGACAATAAGCGATTTTCATTTCATTTCAGACTGATCTTCGTTTCAGTGGCTGCGATGCAGGACATGGCTTTTGGAAACCATGGCGTAGAGGATTTTCAATATGCACAACAGCATCTTGGCGGGAGAAATGGTTGGATTGTGGCTGTCAGTGAGGGAGGAATGTCATTCAAGGATTTCACACCATACGGATTAGGAGCAGGGGTCGGCCATTTGGCCCCTCGAGCCTGCTCCACCATCCAATAAGATATGCTCATCTGGTTGGAATCTCAACCCCACATTCCGCCAGCCCCTCCCCCGATAACCTTTGACTCCCTCACTGGTCAAGAATCTATCTACCTCTGCCTTAACATTTTTCAAAGATCTCGGTCTGGATTCTCCATTTTGGAGACTAAGTCCTCAATGCTGGCGTGAAAACGGTGGTCTTTTACACCAGGAAACCTGGCACATAACGGCCACCAATTCCCCGTTTTGCTGGGGGCTAGCAGGGAGGCATCGTAGAGCTTGCAGCACCCCACACTTCCAGTTACTAGGCCGCGCATGCGCAGTGCGGCGGCCTCCAGCGACCACGCTGTGCTCCATGGCAGACTCAGCCCGTGGACTTTGACCGGCAAAATAGTGCCCCACATCGGCCGCTCGCCCGCCCCGGACCGCCAGCCCACATTGACCCCAGCCCCGAATGAAGCCCCCCCCCCCCGCCCGCCGATCGGCCCTCCCCCGACTGTAGCGGCCCCGGATGGAGTCCGCAGCCAGTCTGCGAGGCTCCAGGACCGTGGGACCAGGAGACTCCCAATCCGTCGGGAATTCGGACGGTTGGCAACGGAGCGCGGGCCTCAGGCAATGGCCTGAGGCGGTGGATACTTGGCACGGCGTACTCTCCCATTCTTCCAAACTCCAATGGATCCGCCTTTTCCTGTAAACACAACCCCTTCATCCCAGAGATCAGTAAGTGAACACTTACTGAATGCAACTGGATCCTTAAATAGGGGAACAAAACTGGAGTCCGGATGTGGTCACACCAGCACTCCTGATAACTAGTAAAACATCCCGACTTTTATATCCCATTCCCCTGGCAATAAATAACAACATTCCGTTTGTCACCCGCTGTGCCTGCTTACTAATATTTTGTTATTGATGTCCCGGAATGGCCAGATCCCTCTATACCTCAGAGTTCTGCAATCTCTCTCCATTTAGATAATATTCTGCTTATCTTCCTGCCAAATTGGACAAGTTCACATTTTCCCAAAGTGTACTCCGCCGGCCAAATTCTCACTCACTCGCTTAACCTGCCTGTGTCCCTTTGAAGGCTCCTTATGTCTTCTTCACATCTTACTTTCCTACCCGATGAGAAGCAGAGTTCATTAACGGAGCTGTGACAATGGGTGCAGAGTTACCTTGGCTACTCTTGTGGGACCTGAAACATTCCTCCGAAACTTGCACTGGGGAGATTATCTGGTCGGATCCATGATGGTACAGACCATGGGGTCTGGGTGGGTGATTTCGGGAGGATTGGGATTGACGGATGTTCCCAGGCTTCTGATAGTTAAATAGATCAGGAAACAGGTTGGGAACAAAATCCAGTTACTGTCCATTTGGCCATTTTACAGGCCCGTTCTGGAGTGCGGGGAAAAAGCCAGCATGGCACCCCGGCAGTGCCAGCCTGGCACCCAGGTGGCAGTGTCAAGGTGCCCAGGTGGTACCAGCAATGCCAGGGTGAGGGCCTCCAATCCCCTGGGAGACCCCCACCAGTGACTTTCCGTCTAGTCCTCGTTTGTGAAGACCAGTGCTGGTTGCGGTCGCCCGAGATTGCCAAGGCGAGGGAGTTAGATCCCAGGGAGTTAGATCCCAGGGAGTTAGATCCCAGGGAGTTAGATCCCAGGGAGTTAGATCCCAGGGAGTTAGATCCCAGGGAGTTAGATCCCAGGGAGTTAGAACCCAGGGAGTTAGATCCCAGGGAGTTAGATCCCAGGGAGTTAGATCCCAGGGAGTTAGATCCCAGGGAGTTAGATCCCAGGGAGTTAGATCCCAGGGAGTTAGATCCCAGGGAGTTAGAACCCAGGGAGTTAGATCCCAGGGAGTTAGATCCCAGGGAGTTAGAACCCAGGGAGTTAGATCCCAGGGAGTTAGATCCCATGGAGTTAGATCCCAGGGAGTTAGAACCCAGGGAGTTAGATCACAGGGAGTTAGAACCCAGGGAGTTAGATCCCAGGGAGTTAGAACCCAGGGAGTTAGAACCCAGGGAGTTAGATCACAGGGAGTTAGATCCCAGGGAGTTAGATCACAGGGAGTTAGAACCCAGGGAGTTAGAACCCAGGGAGTTAGATCCCAGGGAGTTAGAACCCAGGGAGTTAGATCCCAGGGAGTTAGATCCCAGGGAGTAAGATCTCAGGGAGCTAGATCCCAGGGAGTTAGAACCCAGGGAGTTAGATCCCAGGGAGTTAGATCCCAGGGAGTTAGAACCCAGGGAGTTAGATCCCAGGGAGTTAGATCCCAGGGAGTTAGAACCCAGGGAGTTAGATCCCAGGGAGTTAGAACACAGGGAGTTAGATCCCAGGGAGTTAGATCCCAGGGAGTTAGAACCCAGGGAGTTAGATCCCAGTGAGTTAGATCCCAGGGAGTTAGAAACCAGGGAGTTAGATCCCAGGGAGTTAGATCCCAGGGAGTTAAATCCCAGGGAGTTAGAACCCAGGGAGTTAGATCCCAGGGAGTTAGATCTCAGGGAGTTAGATCCCAGGGAGTTAGAACCCAGGGAGTTAGATGTCAGGGAGTTAGATACCAGGGAGTTAGAACCCAGGGAGTTAGAACCCGGGAAGTTAGAACCCAGAGAGTTAGAACCTAGGAAGTTAGATCCCAGGGAGTTAGAACCCAGGGAGTTAGAACCCGGGAAGTTAGAACCCAGGGAGTTAGAACCCAGGGAGTTAGAACCTAGGAAGTTAGAACCCAGGGAGTTAGATCCCAGGGAGTTAGAACCCAGGGAGTTAGATCCCAGGGAGTTAGAACACAGGGAGTTAGATCCCAGGGAGTTAGATCCCAGGGAGTTAGAACCCAGGGAGTTAGATCCCAGTGAGTTAGATCCCAGGGAGTTAGATCCCAGGGAGTTAGAAACCAGGGAGTTAGATCCCAGGGAGTTAGATCCCAGGGAGTTAGAACCCAGGGAGTTAGATCCCAGGGAGTTAAATCCCAGGGAGTTAGAACCCAGGGAGTTAGATCCCAGGGAGTTAGATCTCAGGGAGTTAGATCCCAGGGAGTTAGAACCCAGGGAGTTAGATACCAGGGAGTTAGAACCCAGGGAGTTAGAACCCGGGAAGTTAGAACCCAGGGAGTTAGAACCTAGGAAGTTAGATCACAGGGAGTTAGAACCCAGGGAGTTAGAACCCGGGAAGTTAGAACCCAGGGAGTTAGAACCCAGGGAGTTAGAACCTTGGAAGTTAGAACCCAGAGAGTTAGAACCCAGGGAGTTAGATCCCAGGGAGTTAGATCCCAGGGAGTTAGAACCCAGGGAGTGAGAACCCAGGGAGTTAGATCCCAGGCCTTGGTTACATATCAGAATGAGGCGAGCTGTCTCACTCCAACATGCAGATTTGCTCAAAAGTGACCCCGCCCACAATGGGTGGGGTTCACATCGCGATGTTTAACCAGATCACGTTAGATCTCATGAGGTGTGACGAGCGGGTGGATCCCAGAAGAGTGATCTCCCGGCATCTACTGGTGGCATGACGCTGACTTTTGGGCGTAACGTGGCCGGTAGATCGCACCTTAAGAGCGTGATTCTCTGGAAAGATTTCGAAGTGTGGTAGTGAGTGGGAATTGCCGACAACTTCCCGGTGCTCAGCCAAGCCAGGCCGGTAACCCCAATTCCTTATTGGTCCACTTAACGAGGACACAAATGAAGGCTGAAGGCTCACCAGCTGATTCGCCAGGACCACACTCGCACCACCCCCCCCCCCACCCCCCCCCCCCCCCCCCCCCACCACCCCCGCGCGCGAACAAGGTCGAGCAGCACTTTGCTCAACAAACCCCGGCCTGCTCGCAAGGAAGAGACCGGCCCCAAGACTCGGGGGTCGCTGACCTGGGGAGGCTGCTAGACGTGGTGGAGGCCAGGAGGGATGTCCTGTTCCCCAGACGGTCCCTGAGGGTCAGCCACAGGGCAGCCAGGGCTGTGAGCTTCGCGAGTGGGACCAGGAGGACTGTGAAGCAATTGTGCTAACCACTGTGCTACCGTGTTGCCCGCGTTTCCTCCGTGTGCTCCGGTTTCCTCCCACAAGTCTCGAAAGACATGCTGTTAGGTGAATTGGACATTCTGAATTCTCCCTCTGTGTACCCGAACAGGCGCCGGAGCGTGGCGACTAGGGGCTTTTCACAGTAACTTCATGGCTGTGTTAATGTAAGCCTACTTGTGACAATAATAAAGATTATTCTAATTATAATCATGCGAGTGTCCCTCACTGAAACAGGCACCTCAGAAACATGTCGAATGCGAACAGCAAATTGTAATCATTCCTATCAGAGTTGATGCTGTGGGACGAGGTGCCGATTGAACAAGCCCACTTTGACAATCTGTGATAACTTTATCCTGGCCTTGGATTACTTTATTGCGACATTTTGAAATCTCGAATCAGCTATCAAACTCCTGAAGGCTTTGACAGTGGAGTTCTGAATGGATTCCAGACCTCACAATCCCAGATCTAACAGCCGCTCCCTGTAGTTATTCAACTATAAAAACCAGCCAAGTGCTTGAGAAATATCCCACTGGCTCCCTCCAGCAAGGACGATGGACAATGAGAAACAGACCAGGGCAGTAATTAATCAGCGCACTTCTGAGGAAGTGCCTGCCTGCATTGCAGTCCTATTCGTAAGAGAGCCGTTAATGTTGCTTAATTGTAGAGGTCGCATTAGATTAGAGGACCATATTAAAGCGACTCGCTCATGCACCCCACTGTAATTAGGGCAAAGCAATGCCCTTCAGGCAGAGTTGCTGAGGGTGCGGAGGGGGGGAACAGTATTTCTGCAAGTTGTTTTGGTTTTGTTTAAAAAGGATTTCAAACTATTTTGATTGATTCACAATTGAGCCTCGGTCTCAGGTTAGCCTAACCCCAAACTACCCAGAGTAGAGAGTCTGTGTAAATCACACATTTCCCGTCAGGGTCACACAGGCACCGACTGTGGTCCGGGTTTTGTGCTCCTAACATTTCGCACCCAGTCAACTCGACTTTCTACGTCAATCAAGCGGGAATGCTGTCGAATTCAACGGCAACAATGTTGGCCCCAGGACGTTCCTGGATTCCCCGGTTGGGATTTTAATCACTCGGGAGGAGGGGGGGGGGGGGGAGGGGGATTTCCCAGGATACCTCTTCCTGCTATTGGTCCTGTTTTGTTTTAACCTTTCACCCCTCACCTCTCAGGAGGGGGAGGGTTAGGGGTGGGGAGGTGCGGGAGGGGAGGAGGAGCGTTTCGTCATGAGTGTGGGGCAGGTTGCAATTGTTGAGCCTAAGCTCAGAGCTTACCTCCACTATGCTCTTCAAATCCCTCACATAGGCCTGTTCGGTTTCAATGATTTCCTTTGCCACCCTGTCCACGTGGGAGAGCTTGGCGAGGGGTTCTTTGGGTTTGGGTGCCACAGAAGACCAGATAACGTTTAGGTACTCTGCCCTCGGAGTGTGGCCGTTAGAGTCAATCCCCCGATTCTCAATCCTTCCATTCATCTCTTCAGACGGGGCCTTCAGGTGGTTGACAGGCGTTAAGTCCAGGCTGATATCGCTTCCATGCTGTGTCGGGTAGTTCAGGCCGTTAGTGCTGGACACCAGCGCCCCGTTGCTCCCAAACGAGCTGTGACTGTCCTGCAGCGAGGCCGAGGAGGTGGAGGAGCTGAGGCTCACGGGGCGGTCACTGTCTGAGCACACCGTGTTGACCGACGTGCAGCTCCCCGAGATCGGGTCAGTGGACATCCCATCAACACCGGCTGACATCAGGCTGAGTGACGAGGCGGAGCAAGGTCTGGAGGAAACTACAAAAAGGAAGAGGGCAGAATTAGGAACACAGAACGTGAAAAGTTCCAAAAGACAATCTAACTCACTAACACAAAGCGACAGACCATAATACCATCAGACATCTTTGCCCTTTGTCTCCAGTGCCAAACACGCATGTACCATGACACCCACCGGAGAGTTGAATTAGTGCAGTACGGAACTAAGGCAACGGTTTCCTACTAATTATCTATCCAACTGCTCTTTTGAAAGGTTTAATTGCACGTCAGTTTCAAACCTCTTTCACACCTTTACTATTCCGAGTTCCCCGATGAATTCACCCCGAAAACGCCTCGGCCAACCAGAGTCGACTTGCTGACCTTTCTCGCCTCCAGTATAAATTGCCGTGATTGTCTGAAATTTGGTATTTTTTGTTCTGATGAGTAGAAAATGAAAAATTTTGACAGCACATCCCTCGTTTCAGCATTAGTGACATTCCGGGCAACCTCTACCCAAAACTCTTTTTAAAAAAACAAAGAATCAAGACATCTCTCACGCCAAGTGCAGTACATACGGACAGTAGGAGGCCATTCAGCCCTTCGAGTCGGTTCCATCATTCACTTAGCTCAAGGCTGATTTGTATCTCAACTCCATTTATCCATCGTTGTTCCACATCCCTTCCCAGCAAAAGTCCATCTTGAAATTTAACTTGGAATCTCCCAACCTCGGTTACCCAGCAATAGCCGCCAGATTGGAACATAGTGGCAGACACATCAACCCCTTGGGTGTCTTTATTATTGATTGCCACAAAGATAATGCCTGCTGAAGGTCCTCATCGATAACATCCAGCCACCGGCTCAGTCTCCTTGTCAAGGATCCGGCTGTTTTGTGAGTTAGGCAGAACCCACCATTCACAAAACAAACGGACGTTCCCACAGTGAACCCCTCTCCAGTTGCCAATTCATTCTGTCTTCAATCACAGATTCCAATCGCTTCACTTCACCAACTCAGTGCGTTTTCCCTCTGGGTACGTGGGGCTGTCCCTTCCTGCACTTTGTCCGGAGTCGAGCATCTCGCCTCTGAGTCAGGTTCATAGAACATAGAACACAGAACATAGAACAGTACAGCACAGAACAGGCCCTTCGGCCCTCAATGTTGTGCCGAGCAATAATCACCCTACTCAAACCCACGTATCCACCCTATACCCGTAACCCAACAAGCCCCCCCCTTAACCTTACTTTTATTAGGACACTACGGGCAATTTAGCATGGCCAATCCACCTAACCCGCACATCTTTGGACTGTGGGAGGAAACCGGAGCACCCGGAGGAAACCCACGCACACAGGGGGAGGACGTGCAGACTCCACACAGACAGTGACCCAGCCGGGAATAGAACCTGGGACCCTGGAGCTGTGAAGCATTTATGCTAACCACCATGCTACCCTGCTGCCCCAAATCCTGGATGTAAATGATCTCACGGACAACATTCTGAAGAGGGGCGGGGGGGAGGAGAGGTGGGGGTGGGGGGGGGGTGGGGTGGAGAGTGCTCTCCCCCCCCCCCGTGTGTCCTGGCCAATATTTATCATCTCAGCCAACATCACTAAATATAGAACCGGGCATTAGTTCTCCTCACGGGATCTTGCTGTGCACATATTGGCTGCAGCGATCCCTACATTACCATAGAATCCCTTACCGAGCAGAAGGAGGCCATTCGGCCCATCGAGTCTGTACCGACCCTCCGAAAGAGCACCCTAACTCGACCCACCTGCACATCTTTGGACTGTGGGTGGAAACCGGAGCACCCGGAGGAAACCCACTCAGACACGGTGATAACGTGCAGACTCCGCACAGACAGTTACCCGAGGCCGGAATCGAACCCAGGTCCCTGGGGCTGGGAGGCAGCAGTGCTAACCACATTCTCACCATTATAACAATGACTGGACTTCAAAAATACTTTTGCTGTAAAGCATTTTGGGACATAGAATCATAGAATTTCCAGTGCAGAAGGAGGCCATTCGGCCCATCGAGGCTGCACCGGCCCTTGGAAAGAGCACCCTACTTAAACCCATACCTCCACCCTATCCTCATAAGCCGTAACCCCACCCAACCTTTTTGGTCACTAAGGGAAATTTAGCATGACCAGTCCGCCTAACCGGCACATCTTCGGTCTGTGGGAGGAAACCGGAGCACCCGGAGGAAACCCACGCAGACAAAGGGAGAATGTGCAGACTCCACACAGACAGTGACCCAGTGGGGAATTGAACCCGGCACCCTGGAGCTGTGAAGCAACAGTGCTAACCACCGTGCTGCCCTCCTGGGGTCATGGGAGGCGCTATATAAATGCAAGACATAGTTCTAAAGGCATGGATGAGACAGGTTCACAAAGCTCTTTCTCTCTGGCATCGAAAACTAACCAGACTGTGCAAAAACAGCACAGATCGCAGAATAACACACTGATCCCATTCTGGCACAGCTGGTTATTGACCCTCAGTCTGCCCTATTCATACCCCCCCCCCCCCCACAGCCCCTTAAACAAAACCACTCCCAGGCTCCCCACTCCCAGCGACCTCCTCCCCCCCCTCCCGCAGCCCCGCTCACCCCCAGAATAAATCTCTCTGATGTTCCCTGTGATTTACCAACCTTTCTCATTCCTCACCCACTCGCAGGATATTCCGAACTCCAGCAAGATTTTCCCTCACGGAGTGGGGGGTGGGGGGGGGGATACATGAGCTTTTTGTCTGTGTGTGTGTGTCTGTGTGTGTCTGTCTGTCTGTCTGTATGTGTGTGTGTATGTCTGTGTTGTGTATGTATCTGTGTGTGTGTGTCTGTGTGTGTGTGTGTCTATGTGTGTGTCTGTCTGTGTTGTGTATGTATCTGTGTGTCTGTGTGTGTCTTCTTTGTGGCTGTCTGTATGTGTGTCTGTGTGTGGATGTCTGTATGTGTGTCTGTGTGTGTCTGTCTGTGTGTGTCTGTCTGTGTGTGTCTGTGCGTGTGTGTGTGTCTGTATGTGTGTCTGTGTGTGTCTGTCTGTGTGTGTCTGTCTGTGTGTGTCTGTGCGTGTGTGTGTGTCTGTGTGTGTGTCTGTGTCTGACAGCCTCCTGCCCCATTCATTTCGAGCAGCCAACGAGCCTCCGCTGATCCTCGCGAAAGCAGAAAGCTAAACCCGACTGCATTCTCTCCGTCTGACCAATACCATGCGAGGTATTTGGAGCCGCCGTTCACAATCCCAGCCTCTGAGGAGAGGCTGCTGCTCTCATCTGAGAGAAATCCCGATTCCTCCACATTTCTGACTCAGCTGTGGGCTCACATAGTGCAGGCGGTAGGGGGGCGGGGGGGGGGGGGGGGCGCAATCTGAGTCAGAACTCAGTGAGTTCGAGCCCCGCTCCCTCACATCAGCGGTACAGAGAAGGAGGCTGCAGGCGTTCACAGAATCCATCAAAGATTCTATTCCTGGATTGGCCACGCTAAATTGCCCCTTAATTGGAAAAATGAATCGGGTACTCTAAATTTATTTTTTAAAAAGATCCTATTCCTGGAAGATTGCAATGGAATTCTGCTCCCTGGTGTCCCAGGCAACTTCTGCTCAAACAACATCACTTGAAGCACATCTGCTGTCATTTTCTCACTTCCCTCTGTGGAAGCTCAATTTGCATCAATTATATCTGACATTACGTCTGTTCCCAGAGTGAGCACATCTCAAAGGCACTTGACCGGCTGTGAAAGGGGTTAGGATGTGCTGAGGTTGTTACATATTCTTTGAGAATTCCCCTACATATTTTCCAAATGGTGTGATCCGGAATCGTTCACGTTGACCCAAGAGGGGTCGGTCAGGGCCCTTGTTTAACATCTCGCTGGCAAGACTGTGCCCCCCCCCCCCCCCCAGCCAATGTAGCACTCCCTCGGCGCTGTACCAGGAGCGCTGCAGATTCTGTGCCCAGGTTTCTGGGATGACACTTGAACCCACCGATCTCTGACCCAGAGGTGAAAGGGTAACCCACTGGGCCAAGGTTGATGCCTTGACAACAGCATTGACAGAGACGTCTCTACAGTTATTCCCAGTAGCCCCCAGGCGATGGGGCTGTATAGGTCAGCCTCGTGTGGTGGTATGATTTGCATAGCTGTCTGCCATTGGTGCAGAACACCGGCTTACCATTGGCCCTGGTCGGTCATGTGCCTCTCGACCGATTGGTTGAGACCAGTCATGTGACGGCTCTCCGATTGGTCGAGAGGCTGAGTTAACCACGCCTCCATACCGAGGTATAAATAGTCAGAACGCCCGGCGGTCGTCCATTTTATTGTAGTCGACCGCAGGGCTAAGTTCTAGCTTATTAAAGCCTAACTTTTGTACAGCAACTCGTGCAATTGATGGCTCATCACCCCGGAAGCCCCAAAAAGCCCCTCCAAAAGCGGGGCTGACTAAACACCGAGAATAAACCCCGACACATCTCCGCACGTTGTCCATATCCACTGCTTGATCCCGGTGCGCAGTTATATCCCG
This sequence comes from Scyliorhinus canicula, assembly GCF_902713615.1. NCBI lineage: Eukaryota > Metazoa > Chordata > Chondrichthyes > Carcharhiniformes > Scyliorhinidae > Scyliorhinus > Scyliorhinus canicula. Next base: position 21,301,891 of record NC_052172.1, read on the forward strand.
GTTAGTAAAACATTCACTTGTGAGGTGAAAATGGAGGTTGACTGCTCTCTGATATGTTGTGGCTGGAAAGGGGGGGGGGGGGGGGGGGGTCAACTTATACCCCAAGTCAATGCAAGATGAGGATTATCTGAGGCTGAAAAATGGGGGCAGCTGCTCACTTTCCATCTCCTGCTTTTAGCGATTGGGACCAACAATCTCACCAACATTCAGAATAATCCCAATGCTCTTTAATGAGAAAGATCGGACAGAGATCGCCCTTTGGACGGACTCAGTACAGGACCAACACAAAGCCTGTCCACCGTCTACAAGGCACCAGTCAGGAGTGTGAAGTAAAACTGTCCACTTGCCTGGATGAGTGCAGCTCCAACAACACTCAAGAAGCTCAACACCATCCAGGACAAAACAGCCCTTCTTCATTGGCACCCCATACACAAACATTCATTCCTTCCACCACCGACGCACAGCGTCAGCCGTGTGTACCGTCTACAAGATGCCCCGCAGCAACTCACCAAGGCTCCTTCGGCAGCACCTTCCAAACCCACAACCTCTACCATCTAGAAGGACAAGGGCAGCAGATACCTGGGAACCCCACCACCTGGAGGTTCCCCTCCAAGTCACTCACCACCCTGACTGGGAAATATATCGGCCGTTCCTTCACTGTCGCTGGGTCAAAATCCCAGAATTCCCTCCCTGACAGCACAGTGGGTGTACCTACACCTCACGGACTGCAGCGGTTCAAGAAGACGGCTCACCACCACCTTCTGAAGGGGCAATTAGGGATGGGCAATAAATGCTGGCCTCGCCAGCGACGTCCACGTCCCATGAAAGAGAACATTAAAAAAACGGACCAGCATGGTCCAGCTATCAACAGGTTCTTATTAAAATGATGACTATTCCACCTGCTATCTAAGAGGATTGAAACTAGCTTCCTCCTCTGTCACTGATCCACTGGAGGTCTGTTAGCTAAGATCACAGGCCAGGGTAATCAAAGCAGCAACCTTCAGTACCCACCCAGAGGTGTCTTTCCCAACAGAACCATGAAAAGGACCCACGAGTTTAATTCAGACACAGGGCCTAGATTTTTCACAGAGCTGCTCCCAATGTCAAACATCACTGCCACGGAAACCATTCTCCCAGGCGTTGGTGGAGATTCAGTCAACACTTTGCAACGAGACTCTGACAGCGGGATCAGAGCCCAGGGAACCCCGGGACACCAATCTCTATTTCCTCTTTCTGGGTGACCGTGGGATTGAGTCCATCGCAGACACCTGACCCTCAGTGACCCCCTCCACATTAAGGCACTCATTCAGAATGACTGTCGCATCGCTTAATTAACCACACGCAGACTTCCTGTGGCAACGTTCGCTATCAGTCGATGAACACTTTGGCGCCTCCCCCTCCTCCCCCACCCCGTGGCGTTTTCAGTGGTGGAAGTACATCGCCATTGGCTGCGGGGGGGGGGGAGTATCTTCTGGTCCCACCCATGCCAATGGCCACGCGTTGCTCGCTGGCCATGCACCTGGCTTTGTGGGGGGGGGGGGGGTCCTACGGAGGGACCGGAAGATCCCATCAGTGGGAAGACCTGGAAAACCCCAGTCCATCTTTCAGTCGAACAGTGGACCTTCCGACAGAACGCGATGTGTGACAGAAACGGAGAGCCACACTCTCAGGAAGCGTGTGTCATATGTGGAGCCCTTCACAGCTACACTAACGCCTGCCTGGCAGCTTGTTACATCACAGCAACTTATATTTATGTAGCATCTGTAATATATTGAAATGTCGCGAGCATTCTCAAACCAATCAGGTCACACAGGGAGATATTGGGTCAGCTGATCGAATACTTTTATCTAGTGATCTAATACTTGGTCAATGAGAGAGTCGAACCATCTCCACGTGTCATTCAATGGCATTCCCATCTCGAGATCCTGCACTGTAAGCATCCCTAGGGGATGTCATCGGTTCTTAAATAAACTTAGAGGACTCAATTCTTTTATTTTTTCCAATTAAGGGGCAATTTAGCATGGCCAATCCTCCTACCCTGCACATCTTTGGGTTGTGGGGGTGAGACCCACGCAGACACGGGGAGAATGTGCAAACTCCACACGGACAGTGACCCAGAGCCGGGATTAAACATTCTCCACCTGCCTGGACTCTGCGGCTCTGAAAACCCAGCACCATCCAGGCCAAAGTAGCGGAACTGACCAGCACCACTTTCAATACTCACTCCCTCTACCGGCAGCGCACAACATCAACAACCATCCCACAATCACCAGACCCGCACAGAGCTCTGCAGTCCTGCCACCTCCAGCTGTGAGTGGTGGTGGACAATTAAACAACTCACTGGAGGAGGAGGCTCCACTAATATCCCCATCCTCAATGATGGAGGAACCCAGCCCATCAGTGCTAAAGACAAGGCTGAGGCATTCGCAACAACCCTCAGCCAGAATGAGTGGATAATCCACCTCGGTCTCCTACAGAGGTCCCCAGCATCACAGATGTCAGTCTTCAACCAATACGATTCACTCCACGTGGTATCAGGAAACAGCTGAAGGCACTGGATGCTGCAACGGCTATGGACCCTGACAATATCCCAGCAATAGTACTGAAGACTTGTGCTCCAGAACTTGCCGCACCCCTAGCCAAGCTGTTCCAGTACAGCTACAACACCGGCATCTACCCGGCAATGTGGAAAGTTGCCCAGGTGTGACCTGTACACAAAGTCTAACTCCCATCAGTCCAATCTCGATCATCAGTAAAGTGATGGAAGGAGCCATTACATAGAACAGTACAGCACAGAACAGGCCCTTCGGCCCTCGATGTTGTGCCGAGCAATGATCACCCTACTCAAACCCACCCTATACCCGTAACCCAACAACTCCCCCCCCCTTAACCTTACTATTAGGACACTACGGGCAATTTAGCACGGCCAATCCACCTAACCCGCACATCTTTGGACTGTGGGAGGAAACCGGAGCACCCGGAGAAAACCCACGCACACACGGGGAGGATGTGCAGACTCCACACAGACAGTGACCCAGCCGGGAATTGAACCTGGGACCCTGGAGCTGTGAAGCATTTATGCTAACCACCATGCTACCCTGCTGCCATTGAGTTTCTGATTTCATCACAGAGGTGAGGTGAGAGTGACTGCCCTTCACATCAAGGCAGCATTTGACCGAGTGCGGCATCAAGGAGCCCGAGTTAAACTGGAGTTAATGGGAATCAGGGGGAATCAGTTGTTGAGCCTGGTCAAGACTGAAGTCGCGAGGGGGAGGGACGGCACGGTGGTGCAGTGGGTTAGCACTTCTGCCTCACACCGCCGAGGACCCGGGTTCGATCCCGGCCCCGGGTCACTGTCCGTGTGGTGTTTGCACATTCTCCCCGTGTCTGCGTGGGTCTCACCACCACAACCCAAAGATGTGCAGGGTAGGACTATGATGCAAAAGGAATAAAAATTGTTTGGGAGATCAGCTTGTGGGGGAAGGGGGTGTCTGTCATTATCTACATATAATTCCCAGACTAGATCCACCTTCGCAGTTGACCCACGCTACATCTGCCTCCATCTGAAGCCACATTGCAGCAAGCAAAGGGTTAATGGGCTTTGATCCCGAGCAGCATGTGCCACGGTCCAGGTTCCAATCAGTCCATTTGAGCGCGACCTCACTAATCCTCCCCTCCTGACTGACAGTCTCTTCAACCAACATCTGGAATGGAATAAAGTTCTGGCCGTAACCACTGCTGGAGTGATGCAAACATGAAACCTTTTTCACGCGCACTCCTGACTCAGTAACCGCCGCAGCCCCTCGCAATCCAGTCTCTTAAACACCAATTGAAAACTGCCGAGTGGGATCAAAGTGTGGGCCTGGGAACTTGGCAGAGCCCTCCCAATTCCTCAGTGGATGTCAGCCTCCCAGCCAGGCGAATCCGGTGGTGGGGCGATGGGGGGTGGGCGGGCAGATCCATCACAGACACCTGACCATCCGCTCGCAGACTCGTGGGTCTGACAGCAGAGACCTGTCCAGCGGGAATCAATGTGCTCCCGTCACCGAGGGTGTCACAGTCTGAGAGGGACAGGGAGGACAAACAGAATTCCAAGACGGTATCACTAACCCGCACTGTAACCTTAGTCAGAGCCCAGACTTCACACTGTGTTTAAAACAAGTTAACACTGAACCCGTCTCCAGTGACGGGGCATCTGTTGATATAACTTGGGAGGGGTGAAGGTGGTGGGTCATGAACAACACCCCCCCCCCCCCTCCCCCGCCCACCGCCACCTAACCAGGCAATCTTCCAATCCTCGTTCAGCTTTCGTTCTTGTCTATAATCACATCTCCAGCGTTTTCATTCATACTGATTAAAGAATAAATATTGTTGAAGACACTAGAGGGGGATCCCAGTGCTGATTTGGGATCCAGTACACTAAACTCATCTCAGGGGTAGCGTGGACCCTCTGACAGTGCTGCACTCCCTCAGTACTGACCCTCTGACAGTGCGGCACTCCCTCAGTACTGACCCTCTGACAGTGCGGCACTCCCTCAGTACTGACCCTCTGACAGTGCGGCACTCCCTCAGTACTGACTCTCTGACAGTGCGGCACTCCCTCAGTACTGACCCTCTGACAGTGCGGCACTCCCTCAGTACTGACCCTCTGACAGTGCGGCACTCCCTCAGTACTGACCCTCTGACAGTGCGGCACTCCCTCAGTACTGACCCTCTGACAGTGCGGCACTCCCTCAGTACTGACCCTCTGACAGTGCGGCACTCCCTCAGTACTGACCCTCTGACAGTGCGGCACTCCCTCAGTACTGACCCTCTGACAGTGCAGCACTCCCTCAGTACTGACCCTCTGACAGTGCAGCACTCCCTCAGTACTGACCCTCTGACAGTGCGGCACTCCCTCAGTACTGACCCTCTGACAGTGCGGCACTCCCTCAGTACTGACCCTCTGACAGTGCGGCACTCCCTCAGTACTGACCCTCTGACAGTGCGGCACTCCCTCAGTACTGACCCTCTGACAGTGCGGCACTCCCTCAGTACTGACCCTCTGACAGTGCGGCACTCCCTCAGTACTGACTCTCTGACAGTGCGGCACTCCCTCAGTACTGACTCTCTGACAGTGCGGCACTCCCTCAGTACTGACCCTCTGACAGTGCAGCACTCCCTCAGTACTGACCCTCTAACAGTGCGGCACTCCCTCAGTACTGACCCTCTGACAGTGCAGCACTCCCTCAGTACTGACCCTCTGACAGTGCGGCACTCCCTCAGTACTGACCCTCTGACAGTGCGGCACTCCCTCAGTACTGACCCTCTGACAGTGCAGCACTCCCTCAGTACTGACCCTCTGACAGTGCAGCACTCCCTCAGTACTGACCCTCTGACAGTGCAGCACTCCCTCAGTACTGACCCTCTGACAGTGCGGCACTCCCTCAGTACTGACCCTCTGACAGTGCGGCACTCCCTCAGTACTGACCCTCTGACAGTGCGGCACTCCCTCAGTACTGACCCTCTGACAGTGCAGCACTCCCTCAGTACTGACCCTCTGACAGTGCGGCACTCCCTCAGTACTGACCCTCTGACAGTGCGGCACTCCCTCAGTACTGACCCTCTGACAGTGCGGCACTCCCTCAGTACTGACCCTCTGATAGTGCGGCGCTCCCTCAGTACTGACCCTCTGACAGTGCGGCACTCCCTCAGTACTGACCCTCTGACAGTGCGGCGCTCCCTCAGTACTGACCCTCTGACAGTGCAGCACTCCCTCAGGACTGACCCTCTGACAGTGCGGCACTCCCTCAGTACTGACCCTCTGACAGTGCAGCACTCCCTCAGTACTGACCCTCTGACAGTGCGGCGCTCCCTCAGTACTGACCCTCTGACAGTGCAGCACTCCCTCAGTACTGACCCTCTGACAGTGCGGCACTCCCTCAGTACTGACCCTCTGACAGTGCAGCACACCCTCAGTACTGACCCTCTGACAGTGCGGCACTCCCTCAGTACTGACCCTCTGACAGTGCGGCACTGCCTCAGTACTGACCCTCTGACAGTGCAGCGCTCCCTCAGTACTGACCCTCTGACAGTGCGGCACTCCCTCAGTACTGACCCTCTGACAGTGCATCACTCCCTCAGTACTGACCCTCTGAAAGAGCGGCACTCCCTCAGTACTGACCCTCTGACAGTGCAGCACTCCCTCACTACTGACCCTCTGACAGTGCGGCACTCCCTCAGTACTGACCCTCTGACAGTGCGGCACTCCCTCAGTACTGACCCTCTGACAGTGCGGCACTCCCTCAGTACTGACCCTCTGACAGTGCGGCACTCCCTCAGTACTGACTCTCTGACAGTGTGGCACTCCCTCAGTACTGACCCTCTGACAGTGCGGCACTCCCTCAGTACTGACCCTCTGACAGTGCAGCACTCCCTCAGTACTGACCCTCTGACAGTGCGGCACTCCCTCAGTACTGACCCTCTGACAGTGCGGCACTCCCTCAGTACTGACCCTCTGACAGTGCAGCACTCCCTCAGTACTGACCCTCTGACAGTGCAGCACTCCCTCAGTACTGACCCTCTGACAGTGCGGCACTCCCTCAGTACTGACCCTCTGACAGTGCGGCACTCCCTCAGTACTGACCCTCTGACAGTGCGGCACTCCCTCAGTACTGACCCTCTGACAGTGCGGCACTCCCTCAGTACTGACCCTCTGACAGTGCGGCACTCCCTCAGTACTGACCCTCTGACAGTGCGGCACTCCCTCAGTACTGACCCTCTGACAGTGCAGCACTCCCTCAGTACTGACCCTCTGACAGTGCGGCACTCCCTCAGTACTGACCCTCTGACAGTGCGGCACTCCCTCAGTACTGACCCTCTGACAGTGCGGCACTCCCTCAGTACTGACCCTCTGACAGTGCGGCACTCCCTCAGTACTGACCCTCTGACAGTGCTGCACTCCCTCAGTACTGACCCTCTGACAGTGCAGCACTCCCTCAGTACTGACCCTCTGACAGTGCGGCACTCCCTCAGTACTGACCCTCTGACAGTGCAGCACTCCCTCAGTACTGACCCTCTGACAGTGCGGCACTCCCTCAGTACTGACCCTCTGACAGTGCGGCACTCCCTCAGTACTGACCCTCTGACAGTGCGGCACTCCCTCAGTACTGACCCTCTGACAGTGCGGCACTCCCTCAGTACTGACTCTCTGACAGTGCGGCACTCCCTCAGTACTGACTCTCTGACAGTGCGGCACTCCCTCAGTACTGACCCTCTGACAGTGCGGCACTCCCTCAGTACTGACCCTCTAACAGTGCGGCACTCCCTCAGTACTGACCCTCTGACAGTGCAGCACTCCCTCAGTACTGACCCTCTGACAGTGCGGCACTCCCTCAGTACTGACCCTCTGACAGTGCGGCACTCCCTCAGTACTGACCCTCTGACAGTGCAGCACTCCCTCAGTACTGACCCTCTGACAGTGCAGCACTCCCTCAGTACTGACCCTCTGACAGTGCAGCACTCCCTCAGTACTGACCCTCTGACAGTGCAGCACTCCCTCAGTACTGACCCTCTGACAGTGCGGCACTCCCTCAGTACTGACCCTCTGACAGTGCGGCACTCCCTCAGTACTGACCCTCTGACAGTGCAGCACTCCCTCAGTACTGACCCTCTGACAGTGCGGCACTCCCTCAGTACTGACCCTCTGACAGTGCGGCACTCCCTCAGTACTGACCCTCTGACAGTGCGGCACTCCCTCAGTACTGACCCTCTGATAGTGCGGCACTCCCTCAGTACTGACCCTCTGACAGTGCGGCACTCCCTCAGTACTGACCCTCTGACAGTGCGGCGCTCCCTCAGTACTGACCCTCTGACAGTGCGGCACTCCCTCAGGACTGACCCTCTGACAGTGCGGCACTCCCTCAGTACTGACCCTCTGACAGTGCAGCACTCCCTCAGTACTGACCCTCTGACAGTGCGGCGCTCCCTCAGTACTGACCCTCTGACAGTGCAGCACTCCCTCAGTACTGACCCTCTGACAGTGCGGCACTCCCTCAGTACTGACCCTCTGACAGTGCAGCACACCCTCAGTACTGACCCTCTGACAGTGCGGCACTCCCTCAGTACTGACCCTCTGACAGTGCGGCACTGCCTCAGTACTGACCCTCTGACAGTGCAGCGCTCCCTCAGTACTGACCCTCTGACAGTGCGGCACTCCCTCAGTACTGACCCTCTGACAGTGCATCACTCCCTCAGTACTGACCCTCTGAAAGAGCGGCACTCCCTCAGTACTGACCCTCTGACAGTGCAGCACTCCCTCACTACTGACCCTCTGACAGTGCGGCACTCCCTCAGTACTGACCCTCTGATAGTGCGGCACTCCCTCAGTACTGACCCTCTGACAGTGCGGCACTCCCTCAGTACTGACCCTCTGACAGTGCGGCACTCCCTCAGTACTGACTCTCTGACAGTGCGGCACTCCCTCAGTACTGACCCTCTGACAGTGCGGCACTCCCTCAGTACTGACCCTCTGACAGTGCAGCACTCCCTCAGTACTGACCCTCTGACAGTGCGGCACTCCCTCAGTACTGACCCTCTGACAGTGCAGCACTCCCTCAGTACTGACCCTCTGACAGTGCGGCACTCCCTCAGTACTGACCCTCTGACAGTGCGGCACTCCCTCAGTACTGACCCTCTGACAGTGCAGCACTCCCTCAGTACTGACCCTCTGACAGTGCAGCACTCCCTCAGTACTGACCCTCTGACAGTGCGGCACTCCCTCAGTACTGACCCTCTGACAGTGCGGCACTCCCTCAGTACTGACCCTCTGACAGTGCGGCACTCCCTCAGTACTGACCATCTGACAGTGCGGCACTCCCTCAGTACTGACCCTCTGACAGTGCGGCACTCCCTCAGTACTGACCCTCTGACAGTGCGGCACTCCCTCAGTACTGACTCTCTGACAGTGCGGCACTCCTCAGTACTGACTCTCTGACAGTGCGGCACTCCCTCAGTACTGACCCTCTGACAGTGCAGCACTCCCTCAGTACTGACCCTCTAACAGTGCGGCACTCCCTCAGTACTGACCCTCTGACAGTGCAGCACTCCCTCAGTACTGACCCTCTGACAGTGCGGCACTCCCTCAGTACTGACCCTCTGACAGTGCGGCACTCCCTCAGTACTGACCCTCTGACAGTGCGGCACTCCCTCAGTACTGACCCTCTGACAGTGCAGCACTCCCTCAGTACTGACCCTCTGACAGTGCGGCACTCCCTCAGTACTGACCCTCTGACAGTGCGGCACTCCCTCAGTACTGACCCTCTGACAGTGCAGCACTCCCTCAGTACTGACCCTCTGACAGTGCAGCACTCCCTCAGTACTGACCCTCTGACAGTGCGGCACTCCCTCAGTACTGACCCTCTGACAGTGCGGCACTCCCTCAGTACTGACCCTCTGACAGTGCGGCACTCCCTCAGTACTGACCCTCTGACAGTGCGGCACTCCCTCAGTACTGACCCTCTGACAGTGCGGCACTCCCTCAGTACTGACCCTCTGACAGTTCGGCACTCCCTCAGTACTGACTCTCTGACAGTGCGGCACTCCCTCAGTACTGACTCTCTGACAGTGCGGCACTCCCTCAGTACTGACCCTCTGACAGTGCAGCACTCCCTCAGTACTGACCCTCTAACAGTGCGGCACTCCCTCAGTACTGACCCTCTGACAGTGCGGCACTCCCTCAGTACTGACCCTCTGACAGTGCGGCACTCCCTCAGTACTGACCCTCTGACAGTGCGGCACTCCCTCAGTACTGACCCTCTGACAGTGCAGCACTCCCTCAGTACTGACCATCTGACAGTGCAGCACTCCCTCAGTACTGACCCTCTGACAGTGCGGCGCTCCCTCAGTACTGACCCTCTGACAGTGCGGCACTCCCTCAGTACTGACCCTCTGACAGTGCGGCACTCCCTCAGTACTGACCCTCTGACAGTGCGGCACTCCCTCAGTACTGACCCTCTGACAGTGCGGCACTCCCTCAGTACTGACCCTCTGACAGTGCAGCACTCCCTCAGTACTGACCCTCTGACAGTGCGGCACTCCCTCAGTACTGACCCTCTGACAGTGCGGCACTCCCTCAGTACTGACCCTCTGACAGTGCGGCACTCCCTCAGTACTGACCCTCTGATAGTGCGGCACTCCCTCAGTACTGACCCTCTGACAGTGCGGCACTCCCTCAGTACTGACCCTCTGACAGTGCGGCGCTCCCTCAGTACTGACCCTCTGACAGTGCGGCACTCCCTCAGGACTGACCCTCTGACAGTGCGGCACTCCCTCAGTACTGACCCTCTGACAGTGCAGCACTCCCTCAGTACTGACCCTCTGACAGTGCGGCGCTCCCTCAGTACTGACCCTCTGACAGTGCAGCACTCCCTCAGTACTGACCCTCTGACAGTGCGGCACTCCCTCAGTACTGACCCTCTGACAGTGCAGCACACCCTCAGTACTGACCCTCTGACAGTGCGGCACTCCCCTCAGTACTGACCCTCTGACAGTGCGGCACTGCCTCAGTACTGACCCTCTGACAGTGCAGCGCTCCCTCAGTACTGACCCTCTGACAGTGCGGCACTCCCTCAGTACTGACCCTCTGACAGTGCATCACTCCCTCAGTACTGACCCTCTGAAAGAGCGGCACTCCCTCAGTACTGACCCTCTGACAGTGCATCACTCCCTCAGTACTGACCCTCTGAAAGAGCGGCACTCCCTCAGTACTGACCCTCTGACAGTGCAGCACTCCCTCACTACTGACCCTCTGACAGTGCGGCACTCCCTCAGTACTGACCCTCTGACAGTGCAGCACTCCCTCACTACTGACCCTCTGACAGTGCGGCACTCCCTCAGTACTGACCCTCTGACAGTGCCGCACTCCCTCAATCTGGAATCTGTGCTCACATCTCAGGAACAAAATTTGAAACAAAAATGTTTTGACTCCAAATTGAGACAGTTTCTCGCTCAGTGATCTTCACAGATTGCGGAGCGGGGAATATGGGAATATGGGAATATGGGAAGATATAGCTGCCCATTAGGATATGTGGTTTTTTTTAACAAGTATAACCGCCGGTAACAGCAACAAAGGGTTAATTTTGGACACAGCTCCAATGCAAAATATTCAAGCACCTGGGCAATCGATTTGAAAAATGTAATGAAATGAAAATTACTTATTGTCACGAGTGGGCTTCAATGAAGTTACTATGAAAAGCCCCTAGTCGCCACATTCCGGCACCTGTCCGGGGAAGCTGGTACGGGAATCGAACCGTGCTGCTGGCCTGCTTGGTCTGCTTTAAAAGCCAGCGATTTAGCCCAGTGAGCTAAACCTTTGAGACCGCAACCCCAAATTTGAAGGTGACCGTGTTCTGTGAACTGCTTTTCAAAAGTGCCCTTGGCACGAGTGGGTTGAAACAGCAGGTGGAGAGTCGGGGAACGCACGGGGGGAGAATTGGTGGGTCTTAACTGCAGGAAAAACATTGCAGTGCCGCTCCGCGCTAACTTCCTCAGTGAGACAGATGATCAAACCACAAAGCTACATGCCCGGCATTTTGCTGTTCCACACACCCAGCACCTTCCGCACCACCAACCGCTGGAGGTTCTCCGCCCGCCCGGGAAGCCAGTCGAGAGACTGGGCGGAGGGGGGTCCCGTTATCCCATTCAGCCCGGGAGAGGGGATTACCTGTCCTGCGCCATCCCGCCTCGCCTCGCCGACCCCGCGGATTACGGCCGGCGCCGTCTAGACGGAGGGCGACAGCTCGAGCGGACGGGTTGGACGAGCACCTGCAAACTCCAGCAACATCTTCCTGTTCGCCGACGTCACGATGCCTTTGGTCGCAGAGTCTGCACGAATCACTAAATAACTGCAGATACAGCATCGCTTCAGAGAGAGAGAAAGAGAGAGGGAGAAATACTCGTGGTTGCCAGGCAACGGAACGAGAGAGATTTGTTCATGCAGAGGATGGAGAATGCCCTTCTCTCTTTGGCACTCTGCTCATGGTAAATATTTCAGGCACCATGAGCGATGACAGATTGGAGCTCCACTTGCCCCTCACGGGAGCAATGTCCCCAATCCGATGGAGTGCCTAAATGACCAATTTAATTCACTCTCCGTCGGATTCTACCCATCCAAACTGCTTATTTATTTTTTGTTTGAAAATTTAGCATACCCAATTCATTTTTGCCAACTAAGGGGCAATTTAGCATGGCCAATCCACCTACCCTGCACATCTTTGGGTTGTGGGGGTGAAACCCACGCAGACACGGGGAGAATGTGCAAACTCCACACGGACAGTGATCGAACCCGGGTCCTCTGCACCATGAGGAAGCAGTGCTAACCACTGCACCACCGTTCTGCCCCCAAACTGCTTCTTGTCCATCACATTATTTGGGTGCCACGGTAGCACAGTGGTTAGCACCGTTTCTTCGCAGCGCCAGGGTCCCAAGTTCGATTCCCCGCTTGGGTCACTGAGATGAAATGCGCCGTCCAGAATGGTGCAGCAGGCTCGAGGGGCTGAATGGCCCACAAGGTCTCCTTCTTGTTCCTATTTCTTACGGTCTTGAGAGTGTAGAAATGTACTCAATAGTGCCACTTACTGGCCAGACCCTGTAACCGCACTGTGACCGTTGACATAGCAAAAGTGATTGATCCCTGAGTCAGCGCCCTGGATCCGAACAGCTGCAGTTACTGTCATGTCTTTGCGGGAAGATTGTTTATGATATCGAAGTAAATTGTCATTACTGATCACTACAAGAACATCTGTCTTGGTTACAGTGCCGGCGTTGAATCTTGGTGCGCATTACAGGAAGGTTTGTGAATGTTGTACAAGGTACCGTGTGGTTCGTACACTCCCTCTTCCTGTTGACATTTACACCTCCTTGCAGCAGACGCCGGGTTCTAACAGCACCCGTCTTGAGAAAGTGCCAGGTGTTGGCACGAGCAAAACCAGCTCTCCTGGCAACGATTCGCTGAAATACCCGTCGGGGAATCGCACCCCATCCAACTGGACAAACCATCTCATCAGGACAGGTTCTCACCTTGGCCAGCACCGTCCAAACCTGCCTCTGCCCCCCCCCCCCCCTCCCCTCCCCTCCCATCGAAGGACAAACAGCAGCAGGGGGAACGCCACCACCCGCATGTTCCCCTCCAACTCGCCCACCACCCCGACCTGAAAATGTATCGGCCGTGGGCGGCACGGCAGCACAGTGGTTAGCACTGTGGCTTCACAGCTCCAGGGTCCCAGGTTCGATTCCCGGCTTGGGTCACTGGCTGTGCGGAGTCTGTACGTTCTCCCCGTGTGTGCGTGGGTTTCCTCCGGGTGCTCCGGTTTCCTCCCACAGTCCAAAGTCGTGCAGGTTAGGTGGATTGGCCATGATAAATTGCCCTTAGTGACCAAAAAGGTAAGGAGGGGTTATTGGGTTACGGGGATAGGGTGGAAGTGAGGACTTAAGTGGGTCGGTGCAGATTCAAGGGGCCGAATGGCCTCCTTCTGCACTGTATGTTCTATGTACCTTGGGTCAAAAATCCCGGAACTCCCTCCCTAATAGCACAGTGAGAGTACCTACACTGCACGGATTGCAGCCGGTTCAAGAAAGGGGCGGGGGAGCTCACCCCCTCTTTATATAGGGGTGATAAACGCTGACCCTGCCAATCCCGGACAAATTCCTGCTTGTGGGATCTTGCTGTGCACACGCCAGCTGCTGCATTTCCCACACGACAGGAGTGACTGCGTTTCAAAGCGGTATTTCATTGGCTGTGGAGCGCTCTGGGACGATCTGGGTTCAGGGTAGGCGCTATAGAAATGCAAATTCTTTCTTGTGCTTGACTCCCATGAACACTGGGTCACCAATGGCGAATGGACACCCCACGTTTCTCCCACTCTGCAGCAAACCTGGAGGTTGGCCTTCCACTGCAGAGAGGGTTGGCTGATATAAAACTGGTCACCATTATACACTGGAAGACTGGATTTGAAAGTTTAAATGTGAACGTAAATCTATGGGCAGCACGGTCGCACAGTGGTTAGCACTGTTGCTTCACAGCGCCAGGGTCCCAGGTTTGATTCCCGGCCTGGGTCACTGTCTGTGCGGAGTCTGCACGTTCTGCCCGTGTCTGCGTGGGTTTCCTCCGGGTGCTCCGGTTTCTTCCCACAGTCCAAAGATGTGCAGGTTAGGTGGATTGGCCACGCTAAAGTGTCCAAAAAAAGGATAGTTGGGGTTACGGGGATAGGGTGGAGGTGTGGGCTTAGGTGGGGTGCTCTTTGCAAGAGCCGGTGCAGACTCGATGGGCCGAATGGCCTCCTTCTGCACTGTAAATTCTATGATTCTATGAATAGGGTTCAGGATTTAGACTCTTTCTAACCCGACAACACTCCATCCTCCAACCACACGTCAGGCGACACTGTTCTCGCCTCTTCGGGTCTGACTCCGTGGACGTGCCGAAAATATTAAAATTCTTATATCTCCATCAGCATTACCCATGATAAACCCGCATCGTATGTTCAGGATGGGACAGGATTCATAATGCAATCTGCCTATGTAAACCAGTCACGGGGTAATTACAGCCTCCAGACTGTGGTGGCGCTGTGACACCTCAGCTTCAATCTTCCTGTTCCCTGGTAACTATTATTCAGACTCAATGGACTGAACAGCCCTTGAGAAGGTTCAGGCAATCTGCTCTGCTACAGAAACCAGCTGCTATAAACAACAATGTCTTGCAGCATCTTCAACATTTTCAAACATCTCAAGGATGTTCCAAGGAAGATGTTTCAAATCGAACTGGCATCGGGCCATGTAAAGAGGTATTGGGACAGGTTTTTAAGGAGAGCAGGAAGAGAGAGGTAAAGAGGAGGCGAGGTTTATGGAATTCCAGAGTTCCTGTGGCAGGGGGCACAGCCGACGAGGTTTGGAGAGATTAATGTTCATCGATGTGCAAGAGGCCTGTACGAGAGGACAGCAGAGATCTCGGAGGGTTGAGGGCCTGGAGGAGGTTATCGGGAAAGAGAGAGAGCGAGGAGAGGGGGAGGGTGAGGAGAGAGGGAGGAGGGTGAGGAAAGAGGGAGGAGGAAAAGGAATGAGGGGGGAGGGTGAGGAGAGGGAGGGGTTGAGGACAGAGGGAGAAGGGGGAGGAAAGAGGGAGGGGGTGAGGAGACAGGGAGGAGAGAGGGAGGGGGTGAGAAAAGAGGGAGGGGGTGAGGGGAGAGGAAGAGGAACGAGGGGAGAGGGAGGGGTTGGTGAGGGGGTGAGGTGTGAGGGGAGGGTGAGGGAGGGGTGGGTGAGGTGGTGAGGTGCGAGGGGAGGGTGAGGGAGGGGGGTGAGGTGCGAGGGGAGGGTGAGGGAGGGAGGGATGCAGTGAGGAGCAAGGGGAGGGTGGAGGAGGGGTGAGGTGCGAGGGGAGGGTGAGGGAGGGTGTGAGGTGCGAGGGGAGGGTGAGGGAGGGATGCAGTAAGGAGCGAGGGGTGGGTGGGGGAGGGGGTGAGGTGCGATGGGAGGGTGAGGGAGGGGGGTGAGGTGCGAGGGGAGGGTGAGGGAGGGGGTGAGGTGCGAGGGGAGGGTGGGGGAGGTGCGAGGGGAGGGTGAGGGAGAGAGGGATGCAGTGAGGAGCGAGGGGAGGGTGAGGTGCGAGGGGAGGGTGAGTGAGGGGTGAGGTGCGAGGGGAGGGTGAGGGAGAGAGGGATGCAGTGAGGAGCGAGGGGAGGGTGGGGAGGGGTGAGGTGCGAGGGGAGGGTGAGGGAGGGGTGAGGTGCGAGGGGAGGGTGAGGGCGGGGGTGAGGTGCGAGGGGAGGGTGAGGGAGATAGGGATGCAGTGAGGAGCGACGCTCAGCAGAGTACTGGATGAATCGAGCCTGAAGATAACGAAGGCCTGGAGTGAGGGTTCGAGCAGATGGTTTGACCCCACCCCCACCCCCGCCCCCGCCCCCACCGTACAGAGCGAGAGAGGAGCTGGAATCCTGTCCCACAAACTACACCCTTACATTTGTCAACTCCTGGTGACTGTTAATTGCCATGCCAGCAATAATCCCACATAAACACTCCTTAGTGAACTCTGACCCTGCCGGGGAGGCGAATCCCATTCCCAGTTCCGGTGGAGTATCCCTTTAAGAAACCATTCCCATTTCACAAGGAGCTCCTGTCTCTGTTCCTGTGAGGGGAATAATCACAGCAAAAAGCAAATCGCTCCGACCATTTATATCAGCCCACAATAAGTGAATCTCTGATCTGGAGTAGAGGCCGTGACTGACGTGTGGGGCCTGCGATGAGCAGCTTGAGAAGGTTCTGGAACTGGTTCCTGAGTTTAGCCCAGCTGGCAGAGAGGGGGCAGGAATTTTACAATCGCGGGCACCCACCTGGGCGAGAGGCACCCATAGGTGCCAATCAGCAACAGTCACTGCGGCTGAAAGGTGTTTGCTTGGGCGCAGTCACGCGTGTTTGTCTGGGCAAGACTGTGTGTGCCGGCACATGGCGTACACGGCATGCATGTCTGAATATGTGTGCACACATGTTTGTGCAAACATGTCTGTGTTCATGTGTTTAGACACGTGCACATGCATTTAGCTGTGTTTCATACCTGTGTATACATGCCTGCGCATGTGTTCACACATGCGTGGGTGTTCACACACGTGTGCACACGTCTGTGAGTGCTCATAGACGTGTGCGCCCATGTGTCTGCACATCTTAACACATGACTGCCTGTGGATGTGCGTGTATCCAGGCATGATGTTCAAACATGTGCACGTCTGTGTTCACGTGTGTGCGTGTCAGTAAGGCCGTGGTCAGTCTGTGACTCCTGATGGCCAGGATTGGCCAAGCTGTCGATGCTGCAGTTGGGGTTTTGCAATCAGTTCTATTCGATGGTGGAGATTAAACTTTGGCTCAAAGATAACATCTATTTGAAGCTGGGGGATGAAAGGGTTTGGGCACACGCAGGAGGAATGTCCGAGCAGCAACATATCAGGGGGCAGCCGCTACTCCCTGAGATACTCCAGTAATGGACATTTCAATCTTCTATACTGACTGAAACCACACTCTCCATCCCAGCCCCTCCTCCTCCCCACCCCTCCCCAGAAAGGAAGAGTGAGACACCCTCTTGTCAGTGAGTGATCCGACCCACTGTGACACAGCTGCTGGGAGTCTGATCGGAGAACCCACCATCTGTCACTAAAGCTGAGGCCAGAGCTGGGAGTGAGGAGAGTTTGGGAGGACACTGCACCCTGGCAAAAATGCCATCTGAATTAAGACATCCAAAACTGCCTTCTGACAGTGCGGCACTCCCTCAGTACTGACCCTCTGACAGTGCGGCACTCCCTCAGTACTGACCCTCTGACAGTGCGGCACTCCCTCAGTACTGACCCTCTGACAGTGCGGCGCTCCCTCAGTACTGACCCTCTGACAGTGCGGCACTCCCTCAGTACTGACCCTCTGACAGTGCGGCACTCCCTCAGTACTGACCCTCTGACAGTGCGGCGCTCCCTCAGTACTGACCCTCTGACAGTGCAGCACTCCCTCAGTACTGACCCTCTGACAGTGCAGCACTCCCTCAGTACTGAC
This sequence comes from Scyliorhinus canicula, assembly GCF_902713615.1. Classification (NCBI taxonomy): domain Eukaryota; kingdom Metazoa; phylum Chordata; class Chondrichthyes; order Carcharhiniformes; family Scyliorhinidae; genus Scyliorhinus; species Scyliorhinus canicula. The sequence continues at coordinate 21,319,453 of NC_052172.1, forward strand.
CCTCTGACAGTGCAGCACTCCCTCAGTACTGACCCTCTGACAGTGCGGCACTCCCTCAGTACTGACCCTCTGACAGTGCTGCACTCCCTCAGTACTGACCCTCTGACAGTGCGGCACTCCCTCAGTACTGACCCTCTGACAGTGCGCCTCTCCCTCAGTACTGACCCTCTGACAGTGCAGCACTCCCTCAGTACTGACCCTCTGACAGTGCAGCACTCCCTCAGTACTGACCCTCTGACAGTGCAGCACTCCCTCAGTACTGACCCTCTGACAGTGCAGCACTCCCTCAGTACTGACCCTCTGACAGTGCAGCATTCCCTCAGTACTGACCCTCTGACAGTGCAGCACTCCCTCAGTACTGACCCTCTGACAGTGCAGCATTCCCTCAGTACTGACCCTCTGACAGTGCGGCACTCCCTCAGTACTGACCCTCTGACAGTGCGGCACTCCCTCAGTACTGACCCTCTGACAGTGCGGCACTCCCTCAGTACTGACCCTCTGACAGTGCGGCACTCCCTCAGTACTGACCCTCTGACAGTGCGGCACTCCCTCAGTACTGACTCTCTGACAGTGCAGCACTCCCTCAGTACTGACCCTCTGACAGTGCGGCACTCCCTCAGTACTGACCCTCTGACAGTGCGGCACTCCCTCAGTACTGACCCTCTGACAGTGCGGCACTCCCTCAGTACTGACCCTCTGACAGTGCGGCACTCCCTCAGTACTGACCCTCTGACAGTGCGGCACTCCCTCAGTACTGACCCTCTGACAGTGCGGCACTCCCTCAGTACTGACCCTCTGACAGTGCAGCACTCCCTCAGTACGGACCCTCTGACAGTGCGGCACTCCCTCAGTACTGACCCTCTGACAGTGCAGCACTCCCTCAGTACTGACCCTCTGACAGTGCGGCACTCCCTCAGTACTGACAGTGCCGCACTCCCTCAGTACTGACCCTCTGACAGTGCGGCACTCCCTCAGTACTGACCCTCTGACAGTGCGGCACTCCCTCAGTACTGACCCTCTGACAGTGCGGCACTCCCTCAGTACTGACCCTCTGACAGTGCAGCACTCCCTCAGTACTGACCCTCTGACAGTGCTGCACTCCCTCAGTACTGACCCTCTGACAGTGCGGCACTCCCTCAGTACTGACCCTCTGACAGTGCGGCACTCCCTCAGTACTGACCCTCTGACAGTGCGGCACTCCCTCAGTACTGACCCTCTGACAGTGCAGCACTCCCTCAGTACTGACCCTCTGACAGTGCGGCACTCCCTCAGTACTGACCCTCTGACAGTGCAGCACTCCCTCAGTACTGACCCTCTGACAGTGCAGCACTACCTCAGTACTGACCCTCTGACAGTGCAGCACTCCCTCAGTACTGACCCTCTGACAGTGCAGCACTCCCTCAGTACTGACCCTCTGACAGTGCAGCACTCCCTCAGTACTGACCCTCTGACAGTGCGGCGCTGCCTCAGTACTGACCCTCTGACAGTGCGGCACTCCCTCAGTACTGACCCTCTGACAGTGCGGCACTCCCTCAGTACTGACCCTCTGACAGTGCAGCACTCCCTCAGTACTGACCCTCTGACAGTGCGGCGCTCCCTCAGTACTGACCCTCTGACAGTGCGGCACTCCCTCAGTACTGACCCTCTGACAGTGCGGCACTCCCTCAGTACTGACCCTCTGACAGTGCAGCACCCCCTTAGTACTGACCCTCTGACAGTGCGGCACTCCCTCGGTACTGACCCTCTGACAGTGCGGCACTCCCTCAGTACTGACCCTCTGACAGTGCGGCACTCCCTCAGTACTGACCCTCTGACAGTGCAGCACTCCCTCAGTACTGACCCTCTGACAGTGCAGCACTCCCTCAGTACTGACCCTCTGACAGTGCGGCACTCCCTCAGTACTGACCCTCTGACAGGGAGGGCAGCGCAGTTCCAGTTTACAAAATCCTCAAATAGTTTCAGTAAGAGAGAAATCAAGCTGGGAATGCAATGGGAATAATCCTGGCTCCTGGGAGAAGGGAATGTCACACCAGGTGTCATTACATCTTCAACATTTAAAAAGTTGAATCCAGATGAAAGATTTCACTGTAAGCAGTCCACGTCCTGGCTAACATCCAGATTCACAAGAACATATTCATATCATCACCACTGAAGCATGTTCTTGACATGAACTGAATTCCAGAAACAGTTTAGCATCCGCAACAATCTGTTAATTCCAATTCTTCCTCATGGATATTCCGTCAATGTCGGGGTTCTGTTGGGAGAGTTGCAATAGGCTGGGTGGTGTGTGGGTGGGGGTGTGATGGGGACTATGCGACCCTCACAGACAGAGGTGATTGGAGAGGAACATTGCTATTTCTTCCTTCACGCCCTTTGCACTGTTTTATCTGCAGATTAGCACAGGAGAGCTGGTGACTTTATTGCTGCCGTGTTATGTTGGAGGGTAAGGGAGAGAATCATGTGGCAAATGTGGCCATTCAGTCCATCGGGGCTGTGGCAGCCCCCTCTATACAATGAGTCACACATTCCTCGCTCTGCGGGTTTAATCTGTCCCGATGGAATCTGCTTCTCCCACACTTCCAGCCAGCACCTTCCCGATCACAACAACCACCATCTCTCCAAAACAATTCTCCTCATCTGACTCGCTGCTACTTTCGCCAATGACCTGAATCTCTGTCCCTCAGGTTACCGACTCTCGTACCCCTGGAAACAGATCCGTCTGCACTCGGTCACAATCCCTTCATTAATCTTTTCCTCACACTGTCCAATTCTGGATTCAGGCACAGAATAAATCCACTCAAAATCACACCTCGGCCTGTTCCGATTTTTAGCTTTGTCTTTGATAACGAGTGTACAACATTCTGACCCTCTGACAGTGCGGCACTCCCTCAGTACTGACCCTCTGACAGTGCAGCACTCCCTCAGTACTGACCCTCTGACAGTGCAGCACTCCCTCAGTACTGACCCTCTGACAGTGCGGCACTCCCTCAGTACTGACCCTCTGACAGTGCAGCACTCCCTCAGTACTGACCCTCTGACAGTGCAGCACTCCCTCAGTACTGACCCTCTGACAGTGCGGCACTCCCTCAGTACTGACCCTCTGACAGTGCGACACTCCCTCAGTACTGACCCTCTGACAGTGCGGCACTCCCTCAGTACTGACCCTCTGACAGTGCAGCACTCCCTCAGTACTGACCCTCTGACAGTGCAGCGCTCCCTCAGTACTGACCCTCTGACAGTGCAGCACTCCCTCAGTACTGACCCTCTGACAGTGCGGCACTCCATCAATACTGACCCCCTGTCAGTGCAGCTCTCCCTCAGTACTGACCCTCTGACAGTGCAGCACTCCCTCAGTACTGACCCTCTGACAGTGCGGCACTCCCTCAGTACTGACCCTCTGACAGTGCAGCACTCCCTCAGTACTGACCCTCTGACAGTGCGGCACTCCCTCAGTACTGACCCTCTGACAGTGCAGCACTCCCTCAGTACTGACCCTCTGACAGTGCAGCACTCCCTCAGTACTGACCCTCTGACAGTGCAGCACTCCCTCAGTACTGACACTCTGACAGTGCAGCACTCCCTCAGTACTGACCCTCTGACAGTGCCGCACTCCCTCAGTACTGACACTCTGACAGTGCAGCATTCCCTCAGTACTGACACTCTGACAGTGCAGCACTCCCTCAGTACTGACCCTCTGACAGTGCGGCGCTCCCTCAGTACTGATCCTCTGACAGTGCGGCACTCCCTCAGTACTGACCCTCTGATAGTGCGGCGCTCCCTCAGTACTGACCCTCTGACAGTACGACGCTCCCTCAGTAGTGACCCTCTGACAGTGCGGCACTCCCTCAGTACTGACCCTCTGACAGTGCAGCACTCCCTCAGTACTGACCCTCTGACAGTGCAGCACTCCCTCAGTACTGACCCTCTGACAGTGCGGCACTCCCTCAGTACTGACCCTCTGACAGTGCAGCACTCCCTCAGTACTGACCCTCTGACAGTGCAGCACTCCCTCAGTACTGACCCTCTGACAGTGCGGCACTCCCTCAGTACTGACCCTCTGACAGTGCAGCACTCCCTCAGTACTGACCCTCTGACAGTGCAGCACTCCCTCAGTACTGACCCTCTGACAGTGCGGCACTCCCTCAGTACTGACCCTCTGACAGTGCAGCACTCCCTCAGTACTGACCCTCTGACAGTGCGGCACTCCCTCAGTACTGACCCTCTGACAGTGCAGCACTCCCTCAGTACTGACCCTCTGACAGTGCAGCTCTCCCTCCGTACTGACCCTCTGACAGTGCGGCGCTCCCTCAGTACTGACCCTCTGACAGTGCGGCACTCCCTCAGTATTGAGCCTCTGACAGTGCGGCGCTCCCTCAGTACTGACCCTCTGACAGTGCAGCACTCCCTCAGTACTGAGCCTCTGACAGTGCGGCACTCCCTCAGCACTGACCCTCTGACAGTGCAGCACTCCCTCAGTACTGACCCTCTGACAGTACGACGCTCCCTCAGTACTGACCCTCTGACAATGCAGTTCTCCCTCAGTACTGATGCACTGACAGTGCAGCACTCCCTCAGTACTGACCCTCTGACAGTGCGGCGCTCCCTCAGTACTGACCCTCTGACAGTGCGGCACTCCCTCAGTACTGAGCCTCTGACAGTGCGGCGCTCCCTCAGTACTGACCCTCTGACAGTGCAGCACTCCCTCAGTACTGACCCTCTGACAGTGCGGCGCTCCCTCAGTACTGACCCTCTGACAGTGCGGCACTCCCTCAGTACTGACCCTCTGACAGTGCAGCACTCCCTCAGTACTGACCCTCTGACAGTGCAGCACTCCCTCAGTACTGACCCTCTGACAGTGCGGCACTCCCTCAGTACTGACCCTCTGACAGTGCAGCACTCCCTCAGTACTGACCCTCTGACAGTGCAGCACTCCCTCAGTACTGACCCTCTGACAGTGCGGCACTCCCTCAGTACTGACCCTCTGACAGTGCAGCACTCCCTCAGTACTGACCCTCTGACAGTGCGGCACTCCCTCAGTACTGACCCTCTGACAGTGCAGCACTCCCTCAGTACTGACCCTCTGACAGTGCAGCTCTCCCTCCGTACTGACCCTCTGACAGTGCGGCGCTCCCTCAGTACTGACCCTCTGACAGTGCGGCACTCCCTCAGTATTGAGCCTCTGACAGTGCGGCGCTCCCTCAGTACTGACCCTCTGACAGTGCAGCACTCCCTCCGTACTGACCCTCTGACAGTGCAGCACTCCCTCAGTACTGACCCTCTGACAGTGCGGCACTCCCTCAGTACTGACCCTCTGACAGTGCAGCACTCCCTCAGTACTGACCCTCTGACAGTGCAGCACTCCCTCAGTACTGACCCTCTGACAGAGCAGCACTCCCTCAGTACTGACCCTCTGACAGAGCAGCACTCCCTCAGTACTGACCCTCTGACAGTGCGGCACTCCCTCAGTACTGAGCCTCTGACAGTGCGGCACTCCCTCAGCACTGACCCTCTGACAGTGCAGCACTCCCTCAGTACTGACCCTCTGACAGTACGACGGTCCCTCAGTACTGACCCTCTGACAGTGCGGCGCTCCCTCAGTACTGACCCTCTGACAGTGCAGCACTCCCTCAGTACTGACCCTCTGACAGTGCGGCTTTTATAATTGCGTTTGTCCTTCTAGCCATGTAAACCCCTAGCAAGGGAAGACGGATTAAAGACGTTTACAATTCCTCACTATGAGTACAACTCTGCCATTCGATATCCATCAGGAAAAACGTTGATATTAGCTCTGCGTTGCCCAGAGGATTAGCGAGTGGAGGTTATGAAATGAAATATGTTGCCGAATAACAGATTGTTTCTATTAATGGTGCTGTGCTGATAGAAATCACGGTGCTCCCTGACCCCTGGTCTGGGTTTCATTAAGATCCCAGCAAACACCCTTAGCCCCTCCGGGTCTGAAAGGACACCCTGGGCTTCAGAATTCCCGAACAACAGATCCACAACTAAAGCTTCAGCTTCCTTTCCGCACTGCATGGGAACAGAGAGAGAGAGAGAGAGAGGGAGGGACACTGAAATCTCACCCGGATGTGGTCTGGGGTTCCGTGTGGCCTCAGGGGGTGCGCTCTGAGTCTGAAACATTGAACCAAGTCCCATGGAGGCGCAAAAACCATCGCTGTGAAAGGTGTTATAGGCCAGGGTTTAGAGAACCCCAAAGTGTAGCATGGAGTTCACCTGACCCACAACTTTTACTCGATTGTGGTATGGGGAGCACACGGCCCACTCTACAGGTGTGGTACAGCAGAAATGGAAACGTATTTTTTAAAGCGAAACAATGTTTATTCTATGAAGTCAAGTTAACCTTTTTAAAACATACAGTGAACATCTTGGCAACCATCAATTCAAATACAACCCAAAGAATACAACGCTAAGTAATCCTTCAAGCTTTCCTTTTAACATCCATAAGACTTAAAACACCTTTTACCAGAAGCAGATCAGGTTAAAGTCACTGCTGTCAATAGGATCGATTTACAGTCTTTAGATTACAGAGAGAGATTCATACCCCTCCTGGCTGTGACTGCAGCTCTCCAGCTCTGAAAACGAAACTAAAATAGACCCTGCAGCAAACAGCCTAAAACAAAAGTAAAAAGCTGACAGACAGCCCAGCTCCACCCACTCTCTGACATCACTGCAGTAATAAACACCCATTTCTTCAAGGTACTCTCACATGACAAAGGCGTAACTGTTGCCCTCCCCTTGGTAGCCGGTCCGATGCATCACCAGCAAAAAACAATTGCATTTATTTTTTTATTTTTTCATTTTTATTTTTTTAAATTTAGATTAGCCAATTATTTTTTCCAATTAAGTGGCAATTTAGCATGGCCAATCCACCTACTCTGCACATTTTTGGGTTGTGGGGGCGAAACCCACGCAGACACGGGGAGAATGTGGAAACTCCACACGGACAGTGACCCAGAGCCGGGATCCAACCTGGGACTTCACCGGCGTGAGGCGGTTGTGCTAACCACTAGGCCACCGTGCTGCCAACAATTACATTTATATAGCAACTTTCACAACCCCAAGACATCCCAGTAACATTTGCAGCCAAGGAATTATTTTCAAAGTATAGTTACCGTCACCGTAAACCTGACAGCCTATTACCACACAACAAACTCCCACAAACCTCGGTTCCATCATTCCCTCCATCCCAAATAGTCCGGTTTTCTCCTGATCAGCCTTGCCCAATGGCCTCCATCGCCCTCCCAAATTGCCAGGTTTTTGGACCAAGTTTGAGCAGCGATTTGGGCAGAAGAGGCTCAAACTGGAACCAGTCCACTCAAGAATCTACGCACAAACTTACCCAGTGGCGTGGGTCCCACCCCCACAATCCAAAGATACATAGAACATACAGTGCAGAAGGAGGCCATTCGGCCCATCGAGCCTGCACCAACCCACTTATGCCCTCACTTCCACCCTATCCCCGTAACCCCTCCTAACCTTTTTTGGACACTAAGGGTCATTGGATCATGGCCAATCCACCTAACCTGCACGTCTTTGGACTGTGGGAGGGAACCAGAGCACCCGGAGGAAACCCACGCAGACATAGGAAGAAGGTACAGACTCCACACAGACAGTGACCCAGCAGGGAATCGAACCTGGGACCCTGGTGCTGTGAAGCCACAGTGCTAGCCACAGTGCTACCATGCTGCCCGATGTGCAGGGTAGGTGGATTGGCCACACTAAATTGCCCCATAATTGGGAAAAAAATGAATTGGGTACTCTAAATTTATTTTTAAGAAACGTATCCAGTGGCCACCACTTTGAATAATCAAGATGAGTGACTCGTTCCCTGATTGGTCGAACTAATGTGCAGCCATATTACAGGAATTAGGAGCAGACGTCGGCAATTCAGCCCTTCTCGCCTGCTCCATCAATCAGATCATGGCTGATCTCTCCCTGGTCTCAAATCCAACTCCCCACCTGTTCTCCATGTCCCTTTAACCTGTTTTTAAATCAGAAATATATCGATCTCCTTCTTGAAACCATTTAATGACTCAGACTCCACCGCACTATGGGGCAGCGAGTTCCACAAATTCACCACCCTCTGCGGGAAGTAGTTCCTCCTCATCTCAGTTCTAAATCTACCATCTCTCAGCCTATATCTGTGACCCCCTCGTCTACCTTGCCCCACAAGGGGTATATTGGAGTCTGCACGTCCTCCCCCTGTGTGCGTGGGTTTCCTCCGGGTGCTCCGGTTTCCTCCCACAGTCCAAAGATGTGCGGGTTAGGTGGATTGGCCATGCTAAATTGCCCATAGTGTCCTAATAAAAGTAAGGTTAAGGGGGGGGGTTGTTGGGTTACGGGTATAGGGTGGATACGTGGGTTTGAGTAGGGTGATCATGGCTCGACACAACATTGAGGGCCGAAGGGCCTGTTCTGTGCTGTACTGTTCTATGTTCTATGTTCTATTTGGTCTATGTTTACTTTATCAATTTCTCTTAGTATTTTATACACCTCGATCAGATCCCCTCTCATCCTTCTAAACTCCAGCGAGTCTGAGCCCAAACTGTTTAATCTCTCCTCGCACGTCAACCCTTTCCGCCCCGGAATCAATCTGGTGAACGTCCTCTGAACTGCCTCCAACGTCACCACATCCTTCCTCAAATAAGGAGACCCAAACTGGACACAGCAGTCCAGATGTGGTCTCGCCAACAGATGACTCGCTGACCCACACTGGCTCCCACGCCAGCAACAGCCTGGCTTTCAAATTCTCAATCATGTTTGTCAATCCCTCCCTATGGCTGTAACCTTCTCCATCCCTCACCACCCTCTCTGGGCTCCTCTAACCCTGGCCTCTCGATCATCCCCCAATTGTAACCACTCCATCACTGGCGGCCATGGCTTCAGCTGCCCGGACCCTGAGCTCGACAATCCTCTCCCAAAACCTCTCCCGCCTGGATCTCTTTCCTCTTTTAGGGCATTCCTTCAAACCTACCTCTTTGACAAAGCTTCTGGCCACCTGTCCTATGCCCTATTGCAGCTCAACGCCATCGTTTGTTTGGTATGTTCTTCCGAAGCACGTTGGGTATGTCATACTGCACTGCAGGTGCTATACAAATGGAAGTTGTTGTTGGGATCAAGACCCGAATGGGACCAATAAGGTCAGGAAGAGAATGATCATTTCCTCCGCTACAAGGGAACAGGGTCTTAGAGTTAAACTGGTTTGCAGCAAATCAGGAAGATAATTCTCCACTTGGCATGGCCAGGTTCAGAGGAGCGAAGACGCAGAAATGAGTTAAGGTGTCTGAAAGGGAGCTCGTTTAAATGAGGGGTGTGGAGAGGTCAGAGCTGTCGCCGTTTATAAAATGGGGGAATGGACGCTGGAAGCGTGGAAGTCTCCTGCAACGCTGCAAACCGTGCGCCAACTTTGCAGGCCGTGAATCGAGCCTGGGCGTCTCCTGGGTGATGTCCCCACTTAACAGGTTCCCCCCAGGGTTCACCCTCCTGGAGGCCGACATTCGGAGTGAATCGACCCGCTCAGCAGGTGTGGGAATGCGGGGATGGAGCTGGACTGAGATGCACCGCACGGTCAAATAGCCCAGAATTCCCGATTTCCCACTCACACAGCAGGAATCTGGGGTCCGATGGTAGCCGTCCACTGCGTCCTGACGGGAAAAGGGCCTGTGCTCCGGGATTTGCGGGGATCGTTTCTCTCGGCAATGAGGCAGTAACCACCCAGAAATCTCGGAAGTCCTCCCGGCCCACAAACAGCCGCTGTAACCTGGGAGTGAAACCTGTTCTGGGAAATTCTCAATGCAAGGATTTGCAGAAGAGAATCAGAGTGGGCTTCCAGGAGTAAATAAACTCCACGACGAGGAGAATCAGTCAGTGCTCTCATACCCATGGCCGGAATTCTCTGGCCGGTGGGATTCCCATTCCCGCACACCCCCGTCCACGGGTTTCCCGACGGCGTGGAGTGGCTTCAAGGGGGAATCCCATTGACAAGCAGCGGGAGTAGAGGGCGGGAAGCTCCCTTCCGGGGACTAAGTCCCCACGCCAGCGGGAAAGCCGGCGCCAACCACTCTGGCGTCAACAGGCCCCCCAAGGTGAGGAATTCTCACCTGTCTCGGGGGCGAGGTGAACGGCGGAGGAGTTAGCGCCGCTCCAGCCAGCGCCGAATGGCAGGCACAAGTTTGCGCATGCGCAGAACGGCTGTCGTGATCTTTCGCATGCGCGGAACCGGATGTCGTATATTGGCGCATACGCAGAAGGTTTTCTTCCCCGCGCCGGCTATGGTGGAGCCCTACAGGGGCCGGGGCGGAAGGACGATGTTCCCCCACGGAACAGGCCCGCCCGCAGATCGGTGGGCCCCGATCACGGGCCAGGCCACCGTGGGTGCCCCCCCCCCCCCCCCCGGGGGTCGGATCCCGCGCCCATGTCGACTTACCTGCCAGGCCCCGCCGTGTGGGATTATGCGTAACCCACGCCGGTGGGACTGGTCAAAACCGGACGGCAGCTCGGCCCATCGGGGCCCGGAGAATTGCCGGGGGGGGGGGGGGCTGCCAATGACCCTCGACCGGCGTGCCGTGAACCCCGACCCGGCCTGAAAAACGGCCCCGGAGAATACGGCAGCCGGCGGCGGGGCAGGATTCACGCTGCCCCCCCCCCCTCGGAGATTCTCCGACCTGGCGGGGGGAGTCGGAGAATCCTGCCCATGATGTTTAGAAAAGCCATTCTTTTATTTAACACTGCTCTTCTATCCGCGATTCTACCCGCTGGCGGGTCCCAGGAATTCCTCTGCCACTCCTGCCGTCTCCTGCCGAGTCGGAGGGTCAAATTTCACTCCACCGGGTCAGAGGTCGTCGCAAAAGGAAAAGGTGTCGATTGTTGACACCGCAGCTTCCTTATTCAGGTTGCTGAGGCGACATGCATGTTGTGGTCTCGAGTATGGATAATGATGGTCGAGGTCCAACATTCTGTCCATCGTGTGGTTGACTAGGAATCTCTCCCGCTGCCCCCGCCTGGCATTGGCGGGAGCTGGAAGGATTTACAGGTTGACGCACTCGGCCCGTGCGACCACGTTGTGAACACAACGTCCCTGACCATCAAGTTCTGGGCTGGTAAACCGAGCCCGGAACTATCGTCTGGCCGGTAGAGAGACACTAACCCACTGCCCCACGAGACCTTGTAATAACGGTTCTGAATCTACCCAGTTGAAGCATTTCACGATCTCAAAGGTGGCTATCACGGCGCCTCTTTGACCTCAGAAGGGCCTCAGGCAGTTCCTGATTGGTGCAATCCTTCAGCTCTGGTATCATTCGTACAAATCTCTTCTGCACCTTCTCCAGTGCCTCCCTATCTGTCCTTTCCCGAATATGGAGACCCGAACTGCATCCAGTATTCCAAGTGTGGTCTGATCTATTCATTGCAGTGTTGATGTAAGCCTACTTGTTACAGTAATAAAGATGATTATTATTGTAAGTTTTTTTTTATATATATATAAATTTAGAGTACCCAATTCATTTTTCCAATTGAGGGACCATTTAGCGTGGCCAATCCACCTACCCGGCACATCTTTGGGTTGTGGGGGTGAAACCCATGCAGACACGGGGAGAATGTGCAAACTCCACACGGACAGTGACCCAGAGCCGGGATCGAACCTGGGACCTCGGCGCCGTGAGGCAGCAATGTATTACAAGTTTAACATAGCCACTCTGCTTTGGGTTCAATCCGCCTGGATACGAAGCACGGTGACCTGTCAAGGCCACAGTGGAAAAAGAACAAAGCAACGCGTCCCGATTTAACGATTCACGTGTCTGCATCTTGCATCGGTTCCTCTGCCCCGTTTAGACCAGGAACGTTCAGCTTCGCTATCCTTCTTTGCTAAAATGCACCACCTCACGTTTTTCCTGTGTTCAAAATCATTTACCGATGACGTGGCCCTTCTCCCAGTTTATTAACATCATCTGCGGGCTGGGAAATAAACAGAAGCAGGAGTAAAAAAAAGCGAAGGTCCATAACTGCGGCAAAACGGGCAAGGTCCGTCACTTTGGTCAGCAGTTTTAAGGTCACGAACGGTAGAGTGGGCGTCTTCTCGCCCCCTCCCCCCCTCCCCCCCCACAACCACAGGCTCGTTATTTTCTGATGCCAAGAATTCTATAAATGGAAACGGCTCACTGACTCACAAAACGTTCCAGGAAATATCTGCTTTATTAAATGAGCCAAAAGAAAATGCTTGGGAGCAGCCAGACAGAGTGGGAACTATCCTGAGTCGGAAGGTCGGGAGTTCAAATCCCACACCAGGGACTTTGGCATGGAGGAGCTGACATTCGGCACAGCCGGGAACGAGTGCTGCTGGGTCCTGTCTCCCCCCCCCCCGCCCAGTGAGAGACTAAACCGGGGCCACGTCGTCCCTCTTTGGGATGGTCAAAATCTACCAAAATGTTCACGCTAATAATAATAATCTTTGTTATTGCCACAGGTAGATTTACATTAACACTGCAATGAAGTTACTGTGAAAAGCCCCTAGTCGCCACATTCCAGCGCTGGAGAATCCCCCCGAACGGTCCACGCCGCCCCGACGCCGGCACGCGATTAGCCGCGTTGTTGGTGCACCGCCGGTTACGGCCCGCTCTGCGCGGCCGGCCCACCGATTCTCCGGCCCGGATGGGCCGAGCGGCTGTGAGAAAAGAGCCGGGTCCCACCAGCGCCGTTCTAACCCGCTCTGGGCCGGCGCGACCTCGGCGTTGAAGGGTCGGGTGGCGGCCTATGGGGAGGGGGTAAGGGGGGGTCCGACCCCGCGATCGGGGCCCACTGATCGGCGGGCCGGCCTCTGTGGCTGGGTTCCTCCTTTCCTACGCGCCGGCCGCTGCGCCATGTTGCGTCGGGGCCGGAGCATTGAAGGAGGCCGCTGCGCATGCGCGGATCCCGCAGCGCACAGTTCACGCCGGGATCGGCGGCAGGAGTGGCGCAAACCGCTCCAGCGCCGTGCTGGCCCTCTACAGGGGCCAGAATGAGTCCTGGGAGCGGCCCGTTCACGGCGTTTACGACGGAGCGGACACTCTGCCGCGGGATTGGAGAATCCCACCCCACGTGTTTCTTACCTCTGGGCCAAATAGTTCCCCCCTCATCCCTTCTGCCTCCCCTCGCTCAGAGGAATCCGAGGGGTGAGTGATACCTCTTCCCTCCCAGCTCATTCCAGTACCTGGCTGCCCCCCTCGCCCCCACCCCCCCACACACACACACACACTGAGTGAGAGCGGGGACGGAGGTCGGGGAGGGGGGGGGGGGGGTGGTTCTGGCGGAGCAGGCGCTCCACGCAGGAGGGAATTCAAGCGTTAACGGGGATGGTAAACCCCAGGACGTGCAGAGTCTGGGATTGTGTAAGGTGCCCGCGTTGGATGGGGGGGGGGGGGGGGGGAGACCAGAGGAGGGAGCTCGGGGTTAAGAGAGAATTAAGGCAGGATAACGATAGTTAGAAGCCAAGGTGAAACGACACACAGAGCCTGGAGTAGACACAACAGAGATTATGATTCTGTATTTTGTCTGCTCCACACATCTCTGTCTCCGCAATCTCGCTGACAATCAGCCATAATATTATGTTTCAGCTTCCAGCGAGCAGGTTAATATCTGGGCAATATTCTGACATCCCGGAATGTTACGCTCCAGCGGGAATGTCATCAAACGAATGCTGAAATCAAACTAAAGGCTTAAACGCAGAATGGCGCAGGACATACTGGAGGCCATTCTGCCCACCATGCCGGTGCTAGCTCTTCGACAGACCAATCCAATTACCCCCACTGTCCCTGCTGTTCGCTCACAGCCCCCCCCCACGACAGTTTTTATTCCCCCTTTTTCAAATATGTGTCCGATTCCCTTTTGAAAGTTGTTGCCAAGTCCGAGCAACTTGAGACCTCACGAATAGGATGAATCTTCTCAACACCGGCCCCCCCACCCACCGGCCCCCGTCCCGACGCTGGGAGGGTGAGAACAGCGGGGATGTCGCGGCCACCAAACTCTGCTCTTGTAGCCACATTATTAATGTGGCCAGTCCCGTCCAGTTTCTGGTCAATGGGAACCCTCCCAATGATACTGTACCAATAGTGGGTGATTCAGCAATGGTCATGCCATTGAATGCCAAGGGCCGATGGTTAGATCATCTCTTGTCTGCCACTTGTCAGCCCCAAGCCTGGATATTGTCCAGGACTCTGGGCCGGGATTGGTGCGGGCATTTCCCAGCGAGGCCCTGACACATTGGCCTTGCGGTGGGCCGAGGGGGTAACGCCATTGGGAGATTGCCCCCCAAAGTCTATCGAGGACCATCCCCCCCCCCTCCCCCCCCCCCCCCCACAATGTAAATCCTGCTGGTGGGAGTCTCTCTTATGGGTGGGTCACTGGTGGGAGGTGGGTTGTGGGTGATCAGGTCACCCGTTTACTGTTGTGGGGGGGGCGGGGTGTGACCCAGAAACTCCCATGGTGGGGGGGGGGGGGGTGGGATGCATTGCGGGGGGAGGGGGACCAGACACCAGGCCTCGCTATTGGGCCGCCCGCTCAAACTGGCGGCTCGCTAGCGGGATTCCCGAGGGAATCGCCCCCAATCCCCACCATGCAGAGGTTTGCATGGAGAGGGATAGAGAATCTCCTCTGGGTTCCTGCTCCCAGTGCGAGCGCCAATCAGAGGCGTGATGGAACCATCAATTCAGCGAACACGTGTCGTTGGATCTGAGCAGAGGCTTTAATACACTTACAACAGAGCCAGCCTATTCGTCGTTGAACTTCAGATGAACCGGCAGGCTGGCTCTAAGGTACTGATCTTTATACATCGGTCCCAGGGGGAGGAGTCCTGGGCGGAGTCAAGGGAGGAGCCCAGTACAAACTCTCGCGTACTCCCAGAGCGACTCCCCCTGGTGGTCGGATAGTGCAACTGCACTTACAATGGTGGATAGTGAACAAATATACACGGAGTTATATTGGCAACTATATACAGCATTGATCTTACAACGGGTAGATAACGAACATATATACATGGAGTGATATGGCAACTATATATAGTGTAAATCACATTCACCACAAGGCAATTCATCAGCACCGGGAACACCTCGGGCTGGATTCTCTGTCGGCGGGATTCTCCGTCTAGCCCGCTGCGCACTCACGCCCGCGGATTTCCCGACGCCGCGGGGGTGCCCACAATGGGAAACCCAGGAGCCAGCTTCCAGGTCGGAGACTCCCGCTGCCGGCTAGGGTGCACCGTGCCAGAAAACCGGGGCGGCGGGGCGGAGAATACCTCCCCAAATCTCTCAAGCGGAGAATTCCCGCCCACATCTCGAACTCTGTGTGCAGGTTTGGTCTCCCTATCTGAGGAAGGATGTAAACGTGTTGGAGGCGGTTCAGAGGAGGTTGTCTATTGAGGGGAGGTTGGACAGACTGGGTATTTCCACTGGAGTTTGAAGAGTGAGGGGGTGATTTGATTGAAGTGTCAAAGATCCTGAACGGTGACAAGGAGGATGTGGGAAAGATGTTTCCCCCTTTGTGGGTGAGCCCAGAACTAGGGGGCACGTGTTTAAACTTAGGGGCCCGCCCTCGTAGGACGGAGATGAGGAGATTTCTCCTCTCTCAGAAGGTTGTGCCACTTTGGAACTCTCTGCCTCAGAGGGTGCTGGAAGAGGGGGGGATCACGGAATATTTTTAAGGCGGAGGGGGTTAGATTCTTGTTAGACAAGGGGATCAAAGGTCACCGGGGGGGGGGGGGGGGGGTGCTGATGGGGAATGTGGAACCCGACACAAACAGATTAGTGAACGGTGGAGCAGGATCGAGGGGCCGCTTGGCCTCCTCCGGCTCCTATTTTGTAAACTTTGACAGCTTGTAACACAGGCCACAATCTAGAAGTATTTATTCCACTTCTTTCTGAAGCTAAGGTCGGCCACGTGGCAACACCAATCGAGCAAAATAACCGGAGACGCGCGCGGCGGAGAGGAATGGACGGATATGACGATAGGGTGAGTGAAAGGGGGGGGGAGGGGAGGTTCGTGTGGAAGATAAACACGGAGCAGATGGGCCTGTTTCATTGCTTTAACAGTTGGGAACCTTTGGAAACCTTTGTTCCGGGGGCCGCAGTGCCTCCATTATCATCTCACTTGACTTCCTTTTATGTCCAAATTAAAAAGCCTAAACAACGATATTTATGCAGCTCCCCTTGTGACCTTAACATTTCCCAAAATTCTTTCCAGCTAGCGATGTGTTTCTGTTGGGTTGTCAGAGTTCCAAAGTTACAGCAGTGACTCCACTTTGAACATACATCGCTGGCTGTTAAGAGCTTGGGGAATGGCTTGAGGTTGTAAAACGTGCGATACCATTACACATTTTATAATTACACAATTGCACATTTTTCCGTTTTGTTACGTCCTTTGGATGTGAAAGGAATCGAGGGAGATGAGGGGGGAACGTAGAGGGCAGAGGCGGGAAACCAGGCGCCTCCGTACTGACTGGTGGAGGTGCAGGCTTTGTGGGTCGCAAGGCCGAACTCTTGCTCCTGCCCCTTGCCTTCTTAAAATTCCATTTGATCGCTCTCACGGGTAGGATTCTTTTCTTGGATGAGCGGGAGGTTCTTCCGGGGGGGGGGGGGGGGGAACGTCAGTGCAGAGAAAAACAGCCCCTTTCTTTTAACACTATCGTTGCGTTCAGGATCACAGGAGCCAGGCTGTGAACAGCATTGCCCAGTGAAGGAGCGGGGGCGGCTGGGAAACAAGGGCAGTCGCCAGGGGCCGCCTGAAGATTCAGCCGGCCGCTGAAGAGAAAGGGTTCTCTGTGACCAGAGGGAATGTATTTGCGCCCCCTCAGCTGCCCCCCCCGCACCCCACCCCCTCCTCCAGCCCCTGAGGGACATGGAGGTATGTCCGTGTCTGAACATTCTCGAATCCACATGCCATTTCTGTTTTGATTAGGAAATGCATTCCATTTCCAATTGAAGCCACATTGAAACCCATGATTACCTTGGAAAGCTGCCGAGTAACTTTGCGAAAATAACATAGTGGTTTATGAACCACAGCTGCCGGCTTCCTATTGGCCGACAGCTAATCCCTGTCGATTGCTGTTAATCACAGAGTTTATTAAGAACAATATAAATGTTTTACACGAGTCAGTAAACAAACCTGGAGCTTCAGCAGAGGGGGTCTGCAACAATCCCGGGCAACAATTCTCTCTGATCGCCTCAATATTTCAGCATTCAACTCGCCCCGTTCCCCACACCTTCACTGCCCAAAAAGGTCAAGCAAGGGCAGCACGGTGGCACAGTGGTTAGCACTGCTGCCTCACGGCGCCGAGGATCCGGGTACGATCCTGGCTCTGGGTCTCTGTCCGTGTGGAGTTTGCACATTCTCCCCGTGTCTGCGTGGGTCTCACCTCCACAACTCAAAGATGTGCAGGATTGGCCATGCTAAATGACCCCTTAAATGGAACAAAAAAGAATTGGGTACTCTAAATTTATTTTTAAAAAGGTCAAATGGATTCACTTCTGTCAAAGTCAAACAAGCTGCTGACTGTCTTCGTGCTTCCAACACTCTCAGAAAGGAGAGGTGAGGAGAGGTTTGTTTATCTGACCCTCTGACAGTGCAGCACTCCCTCAGCACTGACCCTCTGACAGTGCAGCACTCCCTCAGCACTGACCCTCTGACAGTCCAACACTCCCTCAGCACTGACCCTCTGACAGTCCAACACTCCCTCAGTACTGACCCTCTGACAGTGCGGCACTCCCTCAGTACTGACCCTCTGACAGTGCGGCACTCCCTCAGTACTGACCCTCTGACAGTGCGGCACTCCCTCAGTACTGACCCTCTGACAGTGCAGCACTCCCTCAGCACTGACCCTCTGACAGTCCAACACTCCCTCAGTACTGACCCTCTGACAGTGCGGCGCTCCCTCAGTACTGACCCTCTGACAGTGCAGCATTCCCTCAGTACTGACCCTCTGACAGTGCAGCACTCCCTCAGTGCTGACCCTCTGAGAGAGCAGCACTCCCTCAGTACTGACCCTCTGACAGTGCGGCACTCCCTCAGTACTGACCCTCTGACAGTGCGGCACTCCCTCAGTACTGACCCTCTGACAGTGCAGCACTCCCTCAGTACTGACCCTCTGACAGTGCGGCACTCCCTCAGTACTGACCCTCTGACAGTCCAACACTCCCTCAGTAGTGACCCTCTGACAGTGCGGCACTCCCTCAGTACTGACCCTCTGACAGCGCGGCACTCCCTCAGTACTGACCCTCTGACAGTGCAGCATTCCCTCAGTACTGACCCTCTGACAGTGCAGCACTCCCTCAGTGCTGACCCTCTGAGAGAGCAGCACTCCCTCAGTACTAACCCTCTGACAGTGCGGCACTCCCTCAGTACTGACCCTCTGACAGTGCAGCACTCCCTCAGTACTGACCCTCTGACAGTGCGGCACTCCCTCAGTAGTGACCCTCTGACAGTGCAGCATTCCCTCAGTACTGACCCTCTGACAGTGCAGCACTCCCTCAGTGCTGACCCTCTGAGAGAGCAGCACTCCCTCAGTACTAACCCTCTGACAGTGCGGCACTCCCTCAGTACTGACCCTCTGACAGTGCGGCACTCCCTCAGTACTGACCCTCTGACAGTGCGGCACTCCCTCAGTACTGACCCTCTGACAGTGCGGCACTCCCTCAGTACTGACCCTCTGACAGTGCGGCACTCCCTCAGTACTGACCCTCTGACAGTGCAGCACTCCCTCAGTACTGACCCTCTGACAGTGCAGCACTCCCTCAGTACTGACCCTCTGACAGTGCGGCACTCCCTCAGTACTGACCCTCTGACAGTGCAGCACTCCCTCAGTACTGACCCTCTGACAGTGCGGCACTCCCTCAGCACTGACCCTCTGACAGTGCAGCACTCC
Source organism: Scyliorhinus canicula (assembly GCF_902713615.1). Classification (NCBI taxonomy): domain Eukaryota; kingdom Metazoa; phylum Chordata; class Chondrichthyes; order Carcharhiniformes; family Scyliorhinidae; genus Scyliorhinus; species Scyliorhinus canicula. The sequence continues at coordinate 21,338,354 of NC_052172.1, forward strand.
CTCAGTACTGACCCTCTGACAGTGCAGCACTCCCTCAGCACTGACCCTCTGACAGTGCGGCACTCCCTCAGTACTGACCCTCTGACAGTGCAGCACTCCCTCAGTACTGACCCTCTGACAGTGCGGCACTCCCTCAGTACTGACCCTCTGACAGTGCGGCACTCCCTCAGTACTGACCCTCTGACAGTGCAGCACTCCCTCAGTACTGACCCTCTGACAGTGCAGCACTCCCTCAGTACTGACCCTCTGACACTGCGGCACTCCCTCAGTACAGACCAATGTACACCGATGACTGTGTGGCCAAATTCCCCACCAACTCAATTTTCAAATTTGCTGATGACACCACAGTAGTGGGTTGGACTTCAAACAATGACGAGACAGAGTACAGGAATGAAATAGAGAATCTGGTGAACTGGTGCGACGACAATAATCTCTCCCTCAATGTCAACAAAACAAAGGAGATTGTCATCGACTTCAGGAAGCGTAGTGGAGAACATGCCCCTGTCTGCATCAATGGGAACGAAGTAGAAAGGGTCAAGAGGTTCAAGTTTTTAGGTGTCCAGATCACCAACAGCCTGTCCTGGTCCCCCCCATGCCGACACTATAGTTAAGAAAGCCCACCAACGACTCTACTTTCTCAGAAGACTGAGGAAATTTGGCATGTCAGCAACAACTCTCACCAACTTTTACAGATGCACCATAGAAAGCATTCTTTCTGGTTGTATCACAGCTTGGTATGGAGCCTGCTCTGCCCAAGACCGCAGGAAACTACAAAAGGTTGTGAATGTAGCCCAGTCCATCACACAAACCAGCCTCCCATCCATTGACTCTGTCTATAATTCCCGCTGCCTCAGAAAGGCAGCCAGCATAATTAAGGACCCCACACACCCCGGACATACTCTCTTCCAGCTTCTTTCATCAGGAAAAATATACAGAAGTTTGAGGTCACATACCAACCGACTCAAGAACAGCTTCTTCCCTACTGCCATCAGACTTTTGAATGGACCTACCTCGTATTAAGTTGACCGTTTCTCTACACCTTGCTATAACTGTCACATTATATTCTGCAGTCTCTCCTTCCTTCCCTATATACAGTATGCATTGTCTGTACAGCATGCAAGAAACAATACTGTTCACTGTATACTAATACATGTGACAATAATAAATCAAATCAAATATTTTAAAAATACCCTCTGACAGTGCGGCACCCTCAGTACTGACCCTCTGACAGTGCAGCTCCCTCAGTACTGACCCTCTGACAGTGCAGCGCTCCCTCAGTACTGACCCTCTGACAGTGCAGCTCCCTCAGTACTGACCCTCTGACAGTGCAGCACTCCCTCAGTACTGACCCTCTGACAGTGCGGCGCTCCCTCAGCACTGACCCTCTGACAGTGCAGCACTCCCTCAGTACTGACCCTCTGACAGTGCAGCACTCCCTCAGTACTGACCCTCTGACAGTGCAGCACTCCCTCAGTACTGACCCTCTGACAGTGCGGCACTCCCTCAGTACTGGCCCTCTGACAGTGTGGCACTCCCTCAGTACTGACCCTCTGACAGTGCGGCACTCCCTCAGCACTGACCCTCTGACAGTGCAGCACTCCCTCAGTACTGACCCTCTGGAAGTGCAACACTCCCTCAATACTGACCCTCTGACAGTGCGGCACTCCCCCACTACTGACCCTCTGACAGTGCGGCACTCCCTCAGTACTGACCCTCTGACAGTGCGGCACTCCCTCAGTACTGACCCTCTGACAGTGCAGCACTCCCTCAGTACTGACCCTCTGACAGTGCAGCACTCCCTCAGTACTGACCCTCTGACAGTGCAGCACTCCCTCAGTACTGACCCTCTGACAGTGCGGCACTCTCTCAGTACTGACCCTCTGACAGTGCGGCACTCCCTCAGTACTGACCCTCTGACAGTGCGGCACTCCCTCAGTACTGACCCTCTGACAGTGCAGCACTCCCTCAGTACTGACCCTCTGACAGTGCAGCACTCCCTCAGTACTGACCCTCTGACAGTGCGGCACTCCCTCAGTACTGACCCTCGAGGATGGTTCCATTGTGCAAAACTGACCTCGTTTGTTGACTTGCTTTCCAGTGCTGATTCGTGCTTCTTCAGGCATCGTGAGCCAATCACAACGAAGGGAACCTGATGGAAAATACAAAGAACATTTTATCAATAACATCTTGGCTGAATTCTCACAGAATTTTAATGGGGGGGGGATGAGGGCAAGAGGTGGGGATGAAACGCTGTTAGAATTCGAGAAAGGAGACATGTTCCTATTTCCCAGAGGGTATCATAGAACATAGAACACTACAGCGCAGTACGGGCCCTTCGGCCCTCGATGTTGCGCCGACCTGTGAAACCATCTGAAGCCTATCTGACCTACACTATTCCATTTTCATCCATATGTCTATCCAGTGACCACTTAAATACCCTTAAATTTGGCGAGTCTACTACTATTGCAGGCAGGGCGTTCCACACCCCTACTACTCTCTGAGTAAAGAAACTGCCTCTGACATCTGTCCTATATCTATTACCCCTCAATTTAAAGCTATGTCCCCTCGTGTTGGTCATCACCATCCGAGGAAAAAGACTCTCACTGTCCACTCTATCTAACCCTCTCACTATCTTATATCTTAAACAGGAAGTATCGGACTTCCTCTCCCAAAAGGTCTCCTTGAATGATTGAGACTTTTTTATTTTATATTTTATTTTATAAATTTAGAGTACCCAATTCATTTTTTCCAATTAAGGGGCAATTTAGTGTGGCCAATCCCCCTACCCTGCACATCTTTGGGTTGTGGGGGTGAAACCCACGCAGACACGGGGAGAATGTGCAAACTCCACACGGACAGTGACCCAGAGCCGGGATCGAACCTGGGACCTCGGCGCCGTGAGGCAGCAGTGAAATGAATGAAATGAAATGAAAATGAAATGAAATGAAATTGCTTATTGTCACGAGTAGGCTTCAATGAAGTTACTGTGAGAAGCCCCTAGTCGCCACATTCCGCCGCCTGTTCGGGGAGGCTGGTACCCACTGCGCCACCGTGCTGCCCTATGATTGAGACGTTTAATTGAGGTCGTGGACACTCTCCCAGGTCGGTATGAAATATACCACAGTCGCTATTTCACAAGAAACAGGAAGTTGAGCAGCCCATTCAGCCCGCCTACCCTGCTCCGTGATTCAATACAAACATGGCTGACCAACTCCATTTTCCCGCCTGCTCCCCATATCTCTTAATTCCTCAGAGATCTGTCTGTCCATCTCAGCCTCTCAATGATGCAGCATCAACAACCCTCTGGGGTTGAGAATTCCAAAGATTCATAATCCTTGTGAGTCATGCAATTTCTCCTCCTCCTTGATCCTAAATAATCGCCCCCTTGTACTGAGACTCTGCCTCCCGTGATTTATACTCTCTGACCTGCGGGGGAAGAAATCTCAGCACCTACCCCGTCAAGCCCCTTCAGAATTTTGCCGTATTCAATGAATTCCCCTCTCGATCTTCTCAACCCCAGCGATTATAAACCCAATTTACTTAGCCTCTCAACCCTTCATTCCTCCAATGCAAGTATACTCTTTCTGAAACATGGAGGCTAAAACTGCAAACAACATTCCAGATGGGGTCTCACCAAAACCCTGTACAATTGAAGCAAAGACTTCAGTCTTCTTGTCACTCCAACCCTTTACAATGAAGGCCCAGCTAGTTACCTTGCTAATAGCTTGCTGCACCTGGATGCCAACTTCCTGCATTCCTCATGCAAGCACACCCAAGACTCTTTGAACACCGTCACGAACACCTTTTTGTAAATATCCGAGCAGAGTGAATAACCGCACGCCTCCCCCACATTGCGCTCCTTCAGCTAATTCCGAAGAAGATGGGGGTCCTCTGCCTGCTGTCCTGGTCAATATTTACTCCTCGATCAACATCATTAAAAGCGGATTATCTGCTCGTTATCACAGTTGCCTGTGGGATCCTACTGTGCGCAAATTGGCTGCCGCATTTCCTGCATTGAAACGGCTTCCTTTGGCGAAGTACCTCATTGGCCGCCAGCTGCTTTGGGATGCCCGGGGTCACAGGAAGGAAGGGACATTTTTTTCCCTCATATCAAAATCACAAAATCAAATGTCATCATCCAGCTCCTTGAACTCACTCGGCTTAGCATCATTTCATCGCAAATTTAGGATGAATTCTAATCCAATAGGATTTCAAATAGAGTAATTTACATTTGTGTGAGTCAGGGATGGATTTGCTCCAACAGAGACAAAGACCCAATGGACCATTCAGAGGGAGAGGATCGGGGGGGGGGGGGGGGGGGGGGGCAGTGGGATGGAGGTGGATATGGGTCGTGGGCGGGTGAGGTGGGGAGTGGGTGGGTGGGGAGGAAGTGTGTGTGTGTGGCTGGTTATGGGTGGGGGAGTGGGAAGGGGTGGGGCTGGATATAGGTTGGGTGGATGTTTAGGGGGTGGAATGTGGGTGAGTTGGGTATGTGTGGGGGGGGGTGAGTGCGGGTGGGAGAGGAGTGAGGTGGGGGTGGATATGGGTCGAGGGTGGGGAGTGAGTGGGGCCGGGTGGGGATAGGTGAGATGTGGGGGTGGGTGCAGCTGCGTGGGTGTGGACTGAGTGGGGGTGGCTGGGGCTGGGTGGGGGTGCGTGGGGCTGTGTTAGGGGTGGGTGGGGAGGGGCTGGGTGGGAGGTGGGGTGGGTGGGGCAGGGCTGGGTAGGGGTGGGACTGTGTGGGGGTGGGAATTGGGGTGCGTGGGGCTGGCTGGGGGGGGGGTGGGGCAGGGCTGCGTGGGGGTGGGAAGTGGGGTGGGGCTGGCTGGGGGTGGGGTTGGGTGGGGGATGGGGACTGGGTGGGTGGGGCTGGCTGTGGGGTGGGGCAGGGCTGGGTGGGGGGGGTGGGTTGGGTGGGAGGTGGGGTGGGGGTGGGGCTGGCTGGAGGGTGGGGAATGGGGATGGCTGGGTGGGGGGTGGGTGGGTGCAGCTGCATGGGGTAGGGTTGGGTGGGGCTGTGCGGGGGGTAGGGTTGGGTGGGGGGGTGGGGGTTTGGGGGGAGTGGGGGTTGGGGAGTGGGGGTTTGGGGGGAGTTGGGGTTAGCAGGGGGAGTGGGGGTTTGGGGGGAGTGGGGGTTTGGGGGGAGTGGGGGTTTGGGGGGGAGTGGGGGTTAGCGGGGGGGTGGTGGGATGGAGGGTGGGGGTTTGGCGGGGAGTGGGAGTTAGCGGGGGGGAGTGGGGGTTTGGGAGGGATAGGGGGGTGGGGGGTTGGGGGGGTTTGTGGAGGGTTAGCGGGGCGGTGGGGGTGTTTGGGGGGGTGGGTGTTTGGGGGAGTGGGCGTTAGCGGGGGGGGTGGGGGGAGTGGGGGGTTGGGGGGAGTGGGGGTTTGGGGGTTAGCGGGGGGAGTGGGGGTTAGCGTTGGGAG
>NC_052172.1:21344277-21367106 GCF_902713615.1 Scyliorhinus canicula
GGGGGGGGGGGGGGCGCTCAGTCAGGGGTGCCGTCGATCGGATGGGATGTTAAATTGAGGCCCGTCCAATCCGCCCCCCCCCCCCCCCACCCTCCCTCCGGCCTACCCTCTCGGGTGCCTGTAACACATCCCAAGGGACTATTGCGAAGAGGAGCAGTGGGGGAGATCTCCCCGTGGGGGGGGGGGGGGGGGGGGTCCTGGGGCCAATGTTTATCCCTCAATCCCGTCGATCTGGAGAATATCGCCTGGCTGTTTGTGGGATCTTGCTGTGCACAGATGTAGCTGCCCCGTTCCCGGCATTACAGCAGCGGCCACACTTCAAAAGCACCTGATTGCCTGGACGATGCTCGAGGCGCTATAAAAATGCAAATACTTGCCAACCAGAAGATTTGTCACAGCGTCCTTGTGTGAGTGCAACCCCCCCCACCCCCCCCCCCCCCCACACCTCCTCGACCCCGGACCCCTCACCAGCCCCCACACTCCTGCAGGATGAGATTGCGTAGCTCTTTATAAAGCCTACCCCCCCCCCCCCCCCCCCACCCCCCCAATCCCTTCAGGCTAACATCAGAGTGAGAACTATTCCACAGACCCATGGGAAGGAGTTTGACGCTCCGGCGGAGTCTGAAGGAATGTATTAATGGCTCCAGGGTGCACTGTGGGCCTGGCTGAACCCGGGGCCGGGTGTAGAAATGTCCGCCCTCCCTAACAAGGCCCCGAGGAGGCAGCCAATGAGAGGTTCGCCAGCGACCTGAGGCCCACTTCACCCCTTAGGCTGATCCATTCAGGATCTGAGGCTCTGCAGCAAAGCGGGATGAAAGTTAAACGTGCTGACAAATGTCATCAGGAGATATTGCTGAGTCTGCAGATTCATCAACAGCTTCACATCATCATCGCCGCACCTCCTCGTGTCTGAAGTGCTGTGAGACAGAGAGCCTGTCTGATAGGCCCAGTTTGCCTGTTGTTTCAATTAAGGTTCCTGTTAACCCATGTCTGGGTTTTGTAAAGCTCAAACTGGCTGTCTTATTCCACTCGCTAATTCCACAAATCCAACACCAGGATCAGGGAGCGAGGCTCAGGGTCAGTATTGAGGGAGTGCCGCACTGTCAGAGGGTCAGTACTGAGGGAGTGCTGCACTGTCAGAGGGTCAGTACTGAGGGAGTGCTGCACTGTCAGAGGGTCAGTATTGAGGGAGTGCCGCACTGTCAGAGGGAGGGTCAGTACTGAGGGAGTGCCGCACTGTCAGAGGGTCAGTACTGAGGGAGTGCCGCACTGTCAGAGGGTCAGTACTGAGGGAGTGCCGCACTGTCAGAGGGTCAGTACTGAGGGAGTGCTGCACTGTCAGAGGGTCAGTACTGAGGGAGTGCCGCACTGTCAGAGGGGCAGTACTGAGGGAGTGCCGCACTGTCAGAGGGTCAGTACTGAGGGAGTGCCGCACTGTCAGAGGGTCAGTACTGAGGGAGTGCCGCATTGTCAGAGGGTCAGTACTGAGGGAGTGCCGCACTGTCAGAGGGTCAGTACTGAGGGAGTGCCGCACTGTCAGAGGGTCAGTACTGAGGGAGCGCCGCACTGTCAGAGGGTCAGTACTGAGGGAGTGCCGCACTGTCAGAGGGTCAGTACTGAGGGAGTGCTGCACTGTCAGAGGGTCAGTACTGAGGGAGTGCTGCACTGTCAGAGGGTCAGTACTGAGGGAGTGCCGCACTGTCAGAGGGTCAGTACTGAGGGAGTGCCTCACTGTCAGAGGGTCAGTACTGAGGGAGTGCTGCACTGTCAGAGGGTCAGTGCTGAGGGAGCGCTGCACTGTCAGAGGGCCAGTGGGGGGTGGGTAGTGGGGGTTGGGGGGAGTGGTGGGGGGAGGGGGTGGTGGGGGTAGGGGGAGTGGAGTTCTCACTAGTTACTTGGCAAATATTTACCCCTCCGATCAAATTGGCAAAACAGGTTTCCTGGTCATGATCACATTCCTGTTTGTGGGATCTTGCTTTGCGGAAATTGTCTGCAGCATTTCCTCCGCCTCTGTCCGAGACTCAGCCAGGCCGTACCAGGCGTTAGGTTTGACAGGGCCCTCAGACCATTCAGCCCTTCAAGCCTTCTCCACCATTACGGCTGATCAACCAGCCATCTTGACTCCAACTCCAATTAAACCCTTAGAACATAGAACATAGAACAGTACAGCACAGAACAGGCCCTTCGGCCCTCGATGTTGTGCCGAGCAATGATCACCCTACTTAAACCCACGTAACCCGTATACCCGTAACCCAACAATCCCCCCATTAACCTTACACTATGGGCAATTTAGCATGGCCAATCCACCTAACCCGCACATCTTTGGACTGTGGGAGGAAACCGGAGCACCCGGAGGAAACCCACGCACACACGGGGATTACCCAGGGAAATCCCAGATTTAAATAACTGATACAAAGAACAATACAGCACAGGAACAGGCCCTTCGGCCCTCCAAGCCCGTGCTAGTCACGATACCACCCTTGGCCAAAACCCTAAAGAACAGCACAACACAGGACCAGGCCCTGAACAACAAGATGGGAACAATGGGAGTGGAGTCCAGGGAAAAGTTGGGACCGTTCTCTTCCTGATGTCCGAGAAATATTTTGTGATGGAATTCGACTTGTTACTATTTACAAACTGCCCCAGGAAACCTCCAAGACTCACGTGAGAGGATGATGCTGACTGTCTGCTTTCGTGATGTTGGCCTAGATATGGGAGAGTTTGGACAGCACAGTGGCGCAGTGGGTTAGCACTGCTGCCTCACGGCGCCGAGGTCCCAGGTTCAATCCCGGCTCTGGGTCACTGTCTGTGTGGAGTTTGCACATTCTCCCCGTGTCTGCGTGGGTCTCACCCCCACAACCCAAAGATGTGCAGAGTAGGTGGATTGGCCACGCTAAATTACCCCTTAATTTGAAAAAATAATTGGGTACTCTAAATTTATTTTAAAAAAATACCACCCATGGGATATTGGATACCCACACGAGGGAGACAGCGGTGCTGTCATTTTAACATGCGATGGCACAGCGGTTAGCACTGTTGCTTCACAGCCCCAGGGATCTGGGTTCGATTCCCGGCTTGGGTCACTGTCTGTGCGGAGTCTGCACGTTCTCCCCGTGTCTGCGTGGGTTTCCTCCGGATGCTCCGGTTTCCTCCCACAGCCCAAAGATGTGCAGGTTGGGTGGATTGGCCTTAGTGTCCAAACGTTAGCTGGGTTACAGGGTTCCAGAGGTAGGGGGTGGGGGATTAGGCCTAGGTAGGGGTGCTCGCTGAGAGGGTCAGTGCAGACTCGATGGGCCGAATGGCCTCCTTCTCCACTGTAGGGATTCTATGATTGGCTGGTGCAGCGAGTAGACCCTCAGTGCCAAACCTCAACCCACAACATCTGTGAGGGACTACTTCATGTCCCCGTGCCCGTGATCCCTGGTCCTCAGCTTCTCTCGGGACTAGTTGGACTCCTGTCAGAATAACTTATGTGGCCGGTTCGCCCAGAGTGCCTGGAGTTGAGGCCCAGGATTAAGAGACGGAAATGTCTCCCCACCGACCCCCCCCCCCGGAGCCCCTTCCCCCCCCAGGGTCACGCTGGAGGGAGACCTGGTGTTGGAACCGGCAACATCATGTCAGCATCGCGGGAGAGAGGTATGGTGTGGAGCAGAGTCCGAGCGGTATTGACTGCGAGCTGTGGGCTCGTGGGGACCATGTTTCAGTGATAAAAGAGAAGGGCCTGCATTTCTGTAGCGCCTCTCACACCCACAGGATGTTCCAGTGGGCTTTATAGGCAGTGGTGTGGAGTCACCATCGTGCGCAGGAAACCTGGCAGCCAATTTACGCACGGCAAGCTCCCACAAACAGAATGTGACCGAGGCATCTGTTTTTGTGCCGTTGGTTGAGGGGTAGATATTGGCCAGGATAGCGGGGAAAAGGGAACCCCCCCCCCCCCCCCCCCCCCTTTGTCCACAGCTTATCTTCGAGACAGTCGGTGGTTTCACAGGCAGGAAGACTCCAGCGATTTAAAAACAAATCTGCTCCTAGGTCAGCGCGCTGACGTCAGGAGGAGATGTTCTTCCTCGCCGGGCTCCGGGACGTACAGACCACTAAGGATTGGATTGGATTTGTTTATTGTCACGTGTACCGAGGTACAGTGAAAAGTATTTTTCTGCGAGCAGCTCAACAGATCATTAAGTACATGGGAAGAAAAGGGAATAAAAGAAAATACATAATAGGGCAACACAAGGTACACAATGTAACTACATAACACCGGCATCGGTTGAAGCATACAGGGTGTAGTGTTAATGAGGTCAGTCCATAAGAGGGTCATTTAGGAGTCTGGTGACAGTGGGGAAGAAGCTGCTTTTGAATCTGTTCGTGCGTGCTCTCAGACTTCTGTACCTCCTGCCCGATGGAAGAAGTTGGAAGAGTGAGTAAGCCGGGTGGGAGGGATCCTTGATTATGCTGCCCGCTTTCCCCAGGCAGCGGGAGGTGTAGATGGAGTGAATGGATGGGAGGCGGGTTCGTGTGATGGACTGGGCGGTATTCACGACTCTCTGAAGTTAAGGTCTTGGGCCGAGCAGTTGCCATACCTACACCTCAGGGACTACAGTGGGTCAATAAGGCAGCTCACCACCACCTTCTCGTGGGGCAATTAGGGATGGGCAATGAATGCTGGCCTAGCCAGCGATGCCCACATCCCGTGAATGAATTTTAAAATGCACCTTTAACGTACCTAAGCTTCTCAAATTGCTTCACAAAACTAATATCAATAAAAACGTTTTTCCCCGAGATTAAATTACTCCAGAAGAGGCTGATAGATTTATGTTGCTTGGCAACCTTTCCTAGATTATGTTGAGGAATGAAAGCTCTCTACTTTCATATAATAGACCTTAATTAGGTTGCATATAGTATATCTTGTGAAACTATATCTGTCCAATGGTTGTTGTTGATTTTCATAGAATCATAGAAAAGCTATAGCACAGAAGGAGGCCATTCGGCCCATCTTGTCCATGCCAGCCCGAGGGCACCCAGGTGCCCTTTCTAGTCCCACCTCCTGCTCCTGCTCCATACCCCTATAACTTTGAGCATTTAAGGTGCAGATCCAGGTCCTTTTTAACAGAGTTTAGGGTCTCTGCCTCCACCACCAACTCGGGCAGCGAATTCCAGACTCCCACTACCCTCTGGGTAAAAACTTTCTTCCTCGTGTCCCCGCTACACCTTCTGTCTCCGGAGTTTGGGGTGCCGGCAGCTGAAGGTTTGGCCGCCAATGGCCAGGCGGCGGGAGATTCTCAAGGAGCCAGGAATTTCGGAGCTCGAGTAGTTGTTGGGTCAGGACCACTGCCTGTTTCAAAACAATTATTCTGTGGGAGGCGAGTGTCACTGGCTGGGCCCATCCCAAAATACCCTGGAGAAAGCGTTGGCGAGTCACTTTCCTTTTTTAAATATAAATTTAGCGTACCCAACTATTTTTTCCAAATAAAGGGGCAATTTAGCGTGGCCAATCCACCTGCACATCTTTGGGTTGTGGGGGAGAAACCCACGCAGACACGGGGAGAATGTGCAAACTCCACACGGACAGTGACACAGAACCGGGATTCGAACTTGGGTCTTCAGCACTGTAGGCAACAGCGCTAACCGTACTGCCCTAACGGGGTTGCGACAGAGCGGACCCCCCCCCCCCCCCACCCACTCAGTCAGAGTCCATCGTTACAAATTGTACAGAGCGTTTCCATTAGTCAGGTTCTCTGCAAAGACATGTCGTGACAGGCGTGAGGACAGACAGTACACACTTACTGTCAGTTCTGAAACAATCACAGAGTCACATAGCCAACTCGGTAATGACCTTGCAACCAGGGAAACCCAAGTTCAAATCCAGCCCAGAGTGATGAGAGAGATCACTGCTCTGCCAAAGGAGTTGGTGCCCTGAGGTTAACACTCAACCCAGCTCTGAATGAGGACAGGACCTGCGACACGACAGGCCGGAGGTGAAGGGGGCGATCTTCAGTACCTTACATTGCTATCTCGTCTTTACCAGAGTGAAATATTCCGAGGTTTCTCACAGCCAGGAGTGATATCAGAAAGGCGAGTGACTCCAGAGTGAACAATCCTTCTGGGGACATCTGAAGAAAAGATCAAATTCCGAAACATTCTAATCAAACTGGACGCAAAATTCCACATCTCAACACTTGCCCCGATCATTTTCCACAGCAGAGCACCGTGTGCCTGCCTGACAAAGGCCATCGTGCACACATCTTGGTTTGGTTTCTATATTTAGAGTACCCAATTCATTTTTTCCAATTAAGGGGCAATTTAATGTGGCCAATCCCCCTACCCTGCACATCTTTAGGTTGTGGGGGTGAGACCCACGCAGACACGGGAAGAATGTGCAAACTCCACACGGACAGTGACCCGGGGCTGGGATCGAACCCTCGGCGCCGTGAGGCCGCAGGGCTAACCCACTGCTCCACCGTGCTGCCCTCGCGCACACATTTTGTTGACACCCATTTGAATGCAACAACGCCCATCAGAACTGGAACCCTTCTGCCCAACTGCCCTCCCCTGGCATCCTGCCCTCGTACAACATCCACTGATCAATGAAAACCCATAGGCTGGGTCAAGCCATCGGAACGTCACCTCGCTCATCCATTCCGTGATCACCTGTTCAACCCACCTACTGCCCCACCTCCCATCCCATACGGAGCGCCCTTCCTGAGCACGATCCATTGGCAGACATTGTTCGGATCAAGGAGTGGGAAAACACGGGGAAGTCGCTGACAAGTTTCTTGCGACAAGTTCCCGTCCGTTGGATAGCCGGCTTCCTGTTAGCACCGCGAGGCTTCAGCCTCAGAAGAATCCAGGGCCCCTGTGCAGCCAAGCTCCAGCTGGGGACAACCTCTTTACGCACGTGTGGAACGACATGAATTACTTTAATGCATGGTTCAGGTCAAGAGAACTCCAACCTCCCAGCTTCTCCAGAGCCTCCCACAGTTTTCAATATAAATTTAGAGTACCCAATTCTTTTTTTTCCCAATTAAGGGGCAATTTAGCGTGGCCAATTCACCTACCCTGCCCATCTTTGGGTTGTGGGGGCGAAACCCACGCAGACACGGGGAGAATGTGACAGTGACCCGGGGCTGGGATTGAACCCAGGTCCTCAGCGCCGTGAGTCAACAGGGCTAACCACTGCGCCACCGTGCTACCCCAGAGCCTTCCATAGTGACCAGAACGCTGGGAAGGATACAGGGAAGAATGGGACTGTAGCTAACACCATTGTCTGTATGGGTTCAATGGGAAACAGAAGCAAAAGCAAAAATCAAGGTTATTCTCGAGGAAGGGAAATGGCATTTCGAGAGTCACTGTCTTCGCTGACTGTTGCTCTGAAAAATAACAGCCAGCGGAAGCAAGATGAGGCTTTAGTGTGGAGTTTGTGAGTTTCCTGTAGGTCAGCAGCAATGTGGAGTTCAGACACTCTGCGGTACAGCATTAAAACCTTTTTTAAATAAATTTAGATTACCCCATTCATTTTTTCCAATTAAGGGGCAATTTAGCCTGGCCAATCCCCCTACCCTGCACATCTTTGGGTTTTGGGGGCGAAACCCACGCAGACACGGGGAGAATGTGCAAACTCCACACGGACAGTGACCCAGAGCCGGGATCGAACCTGGGACCTCGGCGCCGTGAGGCAGCAGTGCTAACCACTGCGCCACCGTGCTGCTATAGCAGTAAAACATAGTCCCACAACCACTGCGTGCACAGTTGCAGATAAGCATTCAGTCAATCATTCCTCCATCCATCAGAAACCTCTTCAATCATCCCCCCCCCCCTCCCCCCCCCCCCAAGTTGGAGTCTTCGGATGACAGAATCGTTGCAAGGCAGAAGGAGGCCATTCGGCCCATTACATCCACAGCAGTTCTCTGAAAGAACATTCCCCCGAACCCCACCCCCTTGCCTTATCCCCATGACCTTGTACATTCACTACTTTCAGACAGCAATGCAATTTCCTTTTCAATATCTCGATCAAACCTGCCTCCATCACCCTCGCAGGAAGTTCATTCCAGTCTCCAACCAACCTCTCGGTGAAAAAAATGTTCCTTCACGTCACTTTGACCCAATAGTTCGAACCTGTGCCCTCTTGTTGCTGATGCTCTCGAGTGGGAGCAGTTTCTCACTATTGACTCTCTCCCGTCTCCTCTCAGTCTCCTCTCCAATTAAACCAGACCCGCCCTCTCCAACCTATCCTCAGTGCCCCAGTTCTTTATCCCCCGGTTCATTCCTGTGAATCTTCTCCTTCCCCAATTGTGGCATTATATAATCTAAATTAAATACTCCAGGGCCTCATTGACTCTATTTGGATTTTATTCTGTGTATTGACAAGGTGAGGAGGTCATGTGGGTGCAGTGGGTTATCTAACAGCACGACTTTCGGGACTTGTGGGAGGAAACCGGAGCACCCGGAGGAAACCCACGCAGACACGGGGAGAGCGTGCAGACTCCGCGCAGACAGTGACCCGAGCTGGGAATCGAACCCGGGTCCCAGTGCTAACCACTGTGCCACCGTACCGCCCAATTGACCAGGTATTTTGTTTTTTGATGTCTGTTCTACACTTACCCCGTCCTCATCGAACCCAACTTCCACACAATATTCCTTTGTTCCCCTCCAATGCCGCCCCTTCCCCTCCACACAGGAATGAGGAAGTTGTCGAACAGGGCTTCTGGTCTGTTGGGGGTCAGAGAGGGGGGTCTTTAACCTCTTGCTGCTCTGGGATAATTACAGGACCGGGGCATTTAAACATTCTGGGGCTGGTCAAGCGCGGAGTTAACAGCTGTGCGGCCTGGTTTATGTAACGTTTAATGGACAGAGTCAGGCAGCCTGGACCGTGAGAAAGTTCCGCCGCAGCACCTCAGTAATGCAGTCCCTTCCAGCTGTTTCCTCTTGCACTAAAATTAGGTTGTGGATCCTGTCTAAAAACACAGGGCCGTCTCTTTACAGATTAGAAAGTTCCAATCATCACTGACCCCACCCCCACACTGCACCCCCTCACCCCTCCAGCCATGGGACACCCAATCATCCACAGCGAGAGCTTTCCTTTAAAGATAATCTCGTGAACTATCGGTAATCAATGAAGAGACAGTGATGGGGAACTGGGAAAGTAGAACGTAAAGTCGCCACAGTTCCAGATGACCATAGGCTGCTTTCCCCTTTAAGGGGGAGAGCTGACTGGTGATGATTTAACCTGAGGATTGCCACACCTCAGGCCAGGGGCAAGGTTGAGAAATCATCAATAATCTCAGCCGGTGCGGGGATTGAACCCACGCTGCCGGCCTCGCTTTGCGTCACTAACCAGTTGGCTGGAATCTATCATCAAGGAAGAAATAGCGAGGCATCTGGATGGAAATTGTCCCATTGAGCAGACGCAGCATGGGTTCATAAAGGGCAGGTCGTGCCTAACTAATTGAGTGGAATTTTTTGAGGACATTACCAGTGCGGTAGATAATGGGGAGCCAATGGATGTGGTATATCTGGATTTCCAGAAAGCCTTTGACAAGGTGCCACACAAAAGGTTGCTGCATAAGATAAAGATGCATGGCATTAAGGGTAAAGTAGTAGCATGGATAGAGGATTGGTTAATTAATAGAAAGCAAAGAGTGGGGATTAATGGGGGTTTCTCTGGTTGGCAATCAGTAGCTAGTGGTGTCCCTCAGGGATCCGTGTTGGGCCCACAATTGTTCACAATTTTTACATAGATGATTTGGAGTTGGGGACCAAGGGCAATGTGTCCAAGTTTGAGTTTGCAGATGACACTAAGATGAGTGGTAAAGCGAAAAGTGCAGAGGATACTGGAAGTCTGCAGAGGGATTTGAATAGGTTAAGTGAATGGGCTAGGGTCTGGCAGATGGAATACAATGTTGACAAATGTGAGGTTATCCATTTTGGTAGGAATAACAGCAAAAGGGATTATTATTTAAATGATAAAATATTAAAACATGATGCTGTGCAGCGAGACCTGGGTGTGCTAGTGCATGAGTCGCAAAAAGTTGGTTTACAGGTGCAACAGGTGATTAAGAAGGCAAATGGAATTTTGTCCTTCATTGCTAGAGGGATGGAGTTTAAGACTAGGGAGGTTATGCTGCAATTGTATAAGGTGTTAGTGAGGCCACACCTGGAGTATTGTGTTCAGTTTTGGTCTCCTTACCTGAGAAAGGACGTACTGACGATGGAGGGTGTGCAGAGGAGATTCACTAAATTAATCCCAGAGTTGAAGGGGTTGGATTATGAGGAGAGGTTGAGCAGACTGGGACTGTACTCGTTGGAATTTAGAAGGATGAGGGGGGATCTTATAGAAACATTTAAAATTATGAAGGGAATAGATAGGATAGATGCGGGCAGGTTGTTTCCACTGGCGGGTGAAAGCAGAACTAGGGGGCATCGCCTCAAAATAAGGGGAAGTAGATTTAGGACTGAGTTTAGGAGGAACTTCTTCACCCAAAGGGTTGTGAATCTATGGAATTCCTTGCCCAGTGAAGCAGTTGAGGCTCCTTCATTAAATGTTTTTAAGGTAAAGATAGATAGTTTTTTGAAGAATAAAGGGAATAAAGGGTTATGGTGTTCGGGCCGGAAAGTGGAGCTGAGTCCACAAAAGATCAGCCATGATCTCATTGAATGGCGGAGCAGGCTCGAGGGGCCAGATGGCCTACTCCTGCTCCTAGTTCTTATGTTCTTATGTTCCACCAACTGAGCAAAACCAGCCCTCAAACAGCAACCAGACAGGGGCAGGGGGAGGGGCAGGGGGAGGGACAGAGGCAGAGCCAGAGGCAGGGGCAGGGGGAGGGACTGAGCCAGAGGCAGGGGCAGGGGCAGGGGCAGGGGGAGGGACTGAGCCAGAGGCAGGGGCAGGGGCAGGGGCAGGGGGAGGGACTGAGCCAGAGGCAGGGGCAGGGGCAGGGGGAGGGGCAGGGGGAGGGACAGAGGCAGAGCCAGAGGCAGGGGCAGGGGCAGGGGGAGGGACTGAGCCAGAGGCTGGGGCAGGGGCAGGGGCAGGGGCAGAGGCAGAGCCAGAGGCAGGGGCAGGGGCAGGGGGAGGGACTGAGCCAGAGGCAGGGGCAGGGGCAGGGGGAGGGACTGAGCCAGAGGCAGGGGCAGGGGCAGGGGGAGGGACTGAGCCAGAGGCAGGGGCAGGGGCAGGGGGAGGGACTGAGCCAGAGGCAGGGGCAGGGGCAGGGGCAGGGGCAGAGGCAGAGCCAGAGGCAGGGGCAGGGGCAGGGGGAGGGACTGAGCCAGAGGCAGGGGCAGGGGCAGGGGGAGGGACTGAGCCAGAGGCAGGGGCAGGGGCAGGGGGAGGGACTGAGCCAGAGGCAGGGGCAGGGGCAGGGGGAGGGACTGAGCCAGAGGCAGGGGCAGGGGCAGAGGCAGAGCCAGAGGCAGAGCCAGAGGCAGGGGCAGGGGCAGGGGGAGGGACTGAGCCAGAGGCAGGGGCAGGGGCAGGGGCAGAGCCAGAGGCAGGGGCAGGGGCAGGGGGAGGGACTGAGCCAGAGGCAGGGGCAGGGGCAGGGGCAGAGGCAGAGCCAGAGGCAGGGGCAGGGGCAGGGGCAGGGGCAGGTTGTGGGCTGGTAAACTATCGCAGTCATGACAATATTGTCCAAACGCGCTGTTGAGAAACCCGTCTAAATATCTGGCTCAGAACAGGATCGGAGGAAACTGACAAAGCTTGAGACGGCCAATGGTTTCAGGCTTCTGTTCCCTGCCGTGTTTGGCTCATGTTGCGATGATTGCAAAGAGTTGCTGTTCACCCAGTGGGCAACGCTCCCGTCCCTCAACCACAATGTTCAAGCTGCATCCAGTAATGGTGGCTGACCCTCCGACCCCTCACTGAGGGGCAGCTGCCCCATGAGATGCTAAATCGAGGATCATCTGTCTGCCAGGGAAGATGTGAAAGGTCCCATGGCCCCGACTTCAAAGAATGGGGGCCGGGGAGTGTGGGGAGGGGGGGGGAGGGGGGGTGTGGGGGGTTGTGCCTCTGTCCCAGTCCCGCCCAATGTTTATCCCACAACCACATCCCAGAAAGCAGACTGCCCGCCCCTCATCAGGCTGTTGTTTATGGAGCTTACTGTGTGCAAATTGACTGCTGTATATCCGACACGACAACATTGGCATCGTGGTTAGCACTGCTGCCTCACACCGCCAGGGTCACGGCCGGGCACACTGGTTAGCACTGCTGCCTCACACCGCCAGGGTCACGGCCGGGCACACTGGTTAGCACTGCTGCCTCACACCGCCAGGGTCACGGCCGGGCACACTGGCACACTGGTTAGCACTGCTGCCTCACACCGCCAGGGTCACGGCCGGGCACACTGGCACACTGGTTAGCACTGCTGCCTCACACCGCCAGGACTCGGCTGGGCACGCTGGCACAGTGGTTAGCACTGCTGCCTCACGGCGCCACGGACCCGGATTCAATCCCGGCCTTGGGTCACTGTCTGTGCGGAGTCTGCACGTTCTCCCCGTGTCCGTGTGGGTCTCCTCCGGGTGCTCCGGTTTCCTCCCACAGTCCAAAGACGTGCAGGTTGGGTGGATTGGCCGTGCTAAATTGCCCTTGGTGTCCAAATAGGTGGGGTTACGGGGATAGGACTGCGCCGTCGTGCCAGTGCTAACCACTGCGCCACCGTGCTGCCCTACTACCCCCTATTTCTGCTCTGCCCCCACAAGTGACCATCCAGAATGTTCTAAATGAGCCCTTTAGCCCCTGCATCTTTCCGCTAAAACTCAGATTACAATCATTCCCGACAGAGTGAGGAACATTTTATTGTTCGATTACTGGAGGGAAGGTGCTGATCAAACTGGACGGTTAGCGGATTGGAAGGTGCTGACCACCTGTGATCGAACTGGACGGTGGAACCATCTCCAGAGGCGGAATGACCTCTGACCTCAGAGCCCACCCCGCGAGCAGCTTTTTCAACTGAGTGGCTTTTGACCTCAGCGCACAGGAGCCTGAGAAGGGGACACAACACCACCTACCTGCATTCCTCTAGCACCTTGGATGTCAAACCACAGCGGGTGGAGCTTCATCGGGGGATTATCAGCAATAAATTGATCCCCTGTCCGCGGAAGGGGACATTCGACAGGCAGCCCAAAGCTTCATCAGTGAGGAAACGCAGAGAGAGGCGGAGAGGGCGAGGGAGGGATTTCCAGGGAAAAGGGAGTGGGCGGCTGGAGACATGGCCAGGATTCAGGGGCGGGATTCTCCCGGGCCCCCAGCCGCGTTTTTCCCGATGGTGCGCTGTTCACTATCAGCGGGAATCACTCTTCCCGCCACGTGTCGATGGGATTTTCCCTGACCCTGGGATACCCGTGGGCGGGGCTCCGCCACCAGCGGGAAAGACAATCCCAACGGCCAGAGATTTCCGGGACAGGATGCACAAGAGGCCGGAGCAGGATGCGTGCTGACCCCTCGATGGGTTAGAGGACTGGACAAGGTGACAGAGGTCGTGAGGCGAGTGAGGTCAAGGTGGTTCTTAAATTCACAGATGGGAAGTGGAGGGTTAATTCCAAAACGAGGAGGGAAACCAGAAGCTTCAACATTTCCTCTACGAGCAGGGTCAGCGAGTGCGCTTCCTTCTGAGAAATAACGTCTTCAACCCTCACCACAACCACAGCCCGAGCCTTTTCGTCTGACCCTCTGACAGTGCGGCACTCCCTCAGTACTGACCCTCTGACAGTGCGGCACTCCCTCAGTACTGACCCTCTGACAGTGCGGCACTCCCTCAGTACTGACCCTCTGACAGTAAAGGCACTCCCTCAGTACTGACCCTCTGACAGTGCAGCACTCCCTCAGTACTGACCCTCTGACAGTGCGGCACTCCCTCAGTACTGACCCTCTGACAGTGCAGCACTCCCTCAGTACTGACCCTCTGACAGTGCGGCACTCCCTCAGTACTGACCCTCTGACCGTGCAGCACTCCCTCAGTACTGACCCTCTGACAGTGCGGCACTCCCTCAGTACTGACCCTCTGACAGTGCAGCAGCTCCCTCAGTACTGACCCTCTGACAGTGCGGCACTCCCTCAGTACTGACCCTCTGACAGTGCAGGCACTCACTCAGTACTGACCCTCTGACAGTGCGGCACTCCCTCAGTACTGACCCTCTGACAGTGCAGCACTCCCTCAGTACTGACCCTCTGACAGTGCAGCACTCCCTCAGTACTGACCCTCTGACAGTGCGGCACTCCTCAGTACTGACCCTCTGACAGTGCAGCACTCCCTCAGTACTGACCCTCTGACAGTGCAGCTCCCTCAGTACTGGCCCTCTGACAGTGCAGGCACTCCCTCAGTACTGACCCTCTGACAGTGCGGCACTCCCTCAGTACTGACCCTCTGACAGTGCAGCACTCCCTCAGTACTGACCCTCTGACAGTGCAGCGCTCCCTCAGTACTGACCCTCTGACAGTGCGGCACTCCCTCAGTACTGACCCTCTGACAGTGCAGCACTCCCTCAGTACTGACCCTCTGACAGTGCAGCACTCCCTCAGTACTGACCCTCTGACAGTGCGGCACTCCCTCAGTACTGACCCTCTGACAGTGCAGCACTCCCTCAGTACTGACCCTCTGACAGTGCGGCACTCCCTCAGTACTGACCCTCTGACAGTGCAGCACTCCCTCAGTACTGACCCTCTGACAGTGCAGCACTCCCTCAGTACTGACCCTCTGACAGTGCAGCACTCCCTCAGTACTGACCCTCTGACAGTGCGCACTCCCTCAGTACTGACCCTCTGACAGTTAGCACTCCCTCATGCTGACCCTCTGACAGTGCTGCACTGCCTCAGTACTGACCCTCTGCCAGTGCGGCACTCCCTCAGTACTGACCCTCTGACAGTGCAGCACTCCCTCAGTACTGACCCTCTGACAGTGCAGCACTCCCTCAGTACTGACCCTGACAGTGTAGCACTCCCTCAGTACTGACCCTCTGACAGTGCGGCACTCCCTCAGTACTGACCCTCTGACAGTGCAGCACTCCCTCAGTACTGACCCTCTGACAGTGCAGTACTCCCTCAGTACTGACCCTCTGACAGTGCAGCACTCCCTCAGTACTGACCATCTGACAGTGCAGCACTCTCTCAGTACTGACCCTCTGACAGTGCGGCACTCCCTCAGTACTGACCCTCTGACAGTGCGGCGCTCCCTCAGTACTGACCCTCTGACAGTGCAGCACTCTCTCAGTACTGACCCTCTGACAGTGCGGCGCTCCCTCAGTACTGACCCTCTGACAGTTCGACACTCCCTCAGTACTGACCCTCTGACAGTGCGGCACTCCCTCAGTAATGACCCTCTGACAGTGCAGCACTCCCTCAGTACTGACCCTCTGACAGTGCGGCACTCCCTCACTACTGACCCTCTGACAGTGCAGCACTCCCTCAGTACTGACCCTCTGACAGTGCAGCACTCCCTCAGTACTGACCCTCTGACAGTGCAGCACTCCCTCAGTACTGACCCTCTGACAGTGCGGCACTCCCTCAGTACTGACCTCTCTGACAGTGCGGCACTCCCTCAGTACTGACCCTCTGACAGTGCAGCGCTCCCTCAGTACTGACCCTCTGACAGTGTGGCACTCCCTCAGTACTGACCCTCTGACAGTGCGGCACTCCCTCAGTACTGACCCTCTGACAGTGCGGCACTCCCTCAGTACTGACCCTCTGACAGTGCGGCACTCCCTCAGTACTGACCCTCTGACAGTGCAGCACTCCCTCAGTACTGACCCTCTGACAGTGCAGCACTCCCTCAGTACTGATCCTCTGACAGTGCGGCACTCCCTCAGTACTGACCCTCTGACAGTGCGGAGCTCCCTCAGTACTGACCCTCTGACAGTGCAGCACTCCCTCAGTACTGACCCTCTGACAGTGCAGCACTCCCTCAGTACTGACCCTCTGACAGTGCAGCACTCCCTCAGTACTGACCCTCTGACAGTGCGGCACTCCCTCAGTACTGACCCTCTGACAGTGCGGCACTCCCTTAGTATCAACTCTGATGAGATGGTCACAACCTTGTGACAACTTCCTTGTGGAATGTGCCTTTGCGAAGATGGTGTGGAGAGAGATGCAGTGTTATTTGTCCAGGTTCATCCCGAGCAGCTTTGTGACGCAGGACTCTCTCTGGGCTTTTCCCTGGGACACACACCCAGACTCCCTCCGACAGTTTTACACGGGTTGTAACGCTCTGGATGACTTACTCAAGTCCCTGGAGGGAGACCTTGCCCCTCAGAGTTGGTCGATCTCTCACACTCCCTTCCCCGAGCTAATATTACGAGGGTTCTATTCGCGATTTGTTAAGGTTAAAGACTCCTCTGCCACGGTTCACTGTCATAACACAGTGGTGAGGGGACGCCAGCTGCTCGGTCAAGGTCATTGGTCCAAATTCATGTTTAGCATTGGGAATGACAGCCATTCGGGAAAGTGGAGATTTCAAAGCCAGATCCTTCAGTGTGAGCACTAAAGCAGATGGTGTGCATGAGAGCACAGAGGGTGATCTATCAGACACATCCCGAAGCTACACGGCCGGGGATTAACTCATTAGTGTGTCTGTCAGTTGTTCCCAAATCTCAAGTAGGCCCTGATTAAGCCATTGTCTAATTTCCATTTTGCAACATTAACGTCGTTACTTAATGATAAACACGCTCCGTCCATGGAATCTCGCGGTTCTCTCAGTCCGTCCCGTTGGTGCGTCAGGAATTTAAACTCTCCTGAAATATCCTGTGGGGCTGAAGCCCTTCCTTGGCCTGGGATTTTCACTTCCCCAGGAGTCAGGATTAAACTGGTAACCAGTCTGCCCGCCACAGTTATACTGCTGACTGTGCCTTCCGCAAGAGATAGACAGACTCGCATTTGTTCAACATCTCTCAACATGTCTCAAAGTGCAATGAAATGCTTTTGACGTAGTCACTTGTAACAAAGACAATGGCAGCAGCCAATTTGTGTCGAGCATCTCTCACAAACAGAGACAATGAACAGCTGGCTGACTTTAGTGATTTAAAAAAATACTAATTTAGAATAGCCAATTTTTTTTTCCAATTAAGGGGCAATTTCGCCTGGCCAATCCACCTACCCTGCACATCTTTTTGGGTTGTGGGGTGAGACCCACGCAGACACGGGAAGAATGTGCAAACGCCACACGGACAGTGACCCAGGGCCGGGATCGAACCCGGGTCCTCGGCGCCGTGAGGCAGCAGTGCTAACCCACTGCGCCACCGTGTCGCCCTTGTTATATAACCTATCGAAATTTCGACAGTTTTAGTGATGTCGTCTTTTAATGATGTTGATAGAGGAATCAATGCTTTCATAGAGCCATAGAATCTCTAAAGTGCAGAAGAAGGCCATTTGGCCCATCGAGTCTGCACCGACCCTCTGAAAGAGGACCCTACCCAGGCCCACTCCCCCCTCCACCCTGACCTACCCCCCGTAATCTAACCTGCACCACTTTGGACACTAAGGGGCAAGTTAGCATGGCCAATCCACCTAACCTGTGGGGACTGTGGGAGGAAACCGGAGCACCCGGAGGAAACCCACGCAGACACGGGGAGAGCGTGCAAACTCTGCACAGGCTGGTTTGATTATGGGATGCTCTGTGGATTTACGACACAAGGGCCTCAAACACAAGCTGACAGTGGGTGAGGAGAGCCTCGTGCAGCAGGAGTAGCTCAGCCCTGGAAATGACCCCGGGTGCATTCGGGACCCCTCGGGACGTCCCCCTGAGGGAGGGAGAGAGTTGAGTTTGGCAGATGTGGCTGAGTCTGATGGGATCTCGGTGACTCCGTGTGTCCTGACAGTCACTGAGTTTGTAGTGTGTTTCAGCGTTATGCCAGAATCCATATTGAAGATAACGTCTGTTATAAACAAGCAGAGGGTCAGAGAAAGGGGGAAATGTACAGGCAGCTCATTAAAAATGGAGATTTTACAGCTGATTTTGAGATTTGGGCTCTTTTCCCCAATGATGCCTATTCTGAGACTCGGAATCGTCAGCCTCATTTACAAATCTCTCCATCTCCTCACGCCAACAACTTGCATTTGTGTGGCGCCTATCATCCCATGATGTGTCACAGGAGCGGTTAGCAAACCGAATTTGACCCTGAGCCACAGGGAGGGGATACTCGGGAAGGTGACCTAAGGCTGGGTCACAGAGGTTTGTCTTTAAGGAGGGGACGGAGAGGTTTACGGAGCTTGGGGGCCCCCAGGCAGCTGAAAGCTCGGCCCCCAATGGTGGGGCGATGGAAATCAGGGTTGTAGGGGCTGGAGGAGGTTACACCGATAGGGAGGGTTGTCAGGGCTGGAGGAGGTTACAGAGATACAGAGGGTTGTAGGGGCTGGAGGAGGTTACAGAGATAGGGAGGGTTGTAGGGGCTGGAGGAGGTTACAGAGATAGGGAGGGTTGTAGGGGCTGGAGGAGGTTACAGAGATAGGGAGGGTTGTAGGGGATGGAGGAGGTTACAGAGATAGGGAGGGTTGTAGGGGCTGGAGGAGGTTACAGAGATAGGGAGGGGTGTAGGGGGCTGGAGGAGGTTACAGAGATAGGGAGGGGTGAAGGGGGCTGGAGGAGATTACAGAGATAGGGAGGGTTGTAGGGGCTGGAGGAGGTTACAGAGATAGGGAGGGGATGTAGGGACTGGAGGAGGTTTCAGAGATCCCGGAGGATTGTGAGGCTGGAGGAGGTTACAGAGGTAGGGAGGGGATGTAGGGACTGGAGGAGGTTACAGAGATCCCGGAGGATTGTGAGGCTGGAGGAGGTTACAGAGATAGGGAGGGGTTGTAGGGCTGGAGGAGGTTACAGAGATAGGGAGGGTTGTAGGGCTGGAGGAGGTTACAGAGATAGGGAGGGTTGTTAGGGGCTGGAGGCGGTTACAGAGATAGGGAGGGCTGTAGGGGCTGGAGGAGGTTACAGAGATAGGGAGGGTTGTAGGGGCTGGAGGAGGTTACAGAGATAGGGAGGGTTGGAGGGCTGGAGGAGGTTACTAGAGATAGGGAGGGTTGTAGGGGCTGGAGGAGGTTACACCGAATAGGGAGGGTTGTCGGGGCTGGAGGAGGTTACAGAGATAGGGAGGGTTGTAGGGGCTGGAGGAGGTTACAGAGATAGGGAGGGTTGTAGGGGCTGGAGGAGGTTACAGAGATAGAGAGGGTTGTAGGGGCTGGAGGAGGTTACAGAGATAGGGAGGGTTGTAGGGGCTGGAGGAGGTTACAGAGATAGGGATGCGTTGTAGGGGCTGGAGGAGGTTACAGAGATAGGGAGGGTTGTAGGGGCTGGAGGAGGTTACAGAGATAGGGAGGGTTGTAGGGGCTGGAGGAGGTTACACCGAAAGGGAGGGTTGTGGGGCTGGAGGAGGTTACAGAGATAGGGATGGTTGTAGGGGCTGGAGGAGGTTACAGAGATAGGGAGGGGATGTGGGGCTGGAGGCGGTTACAGAGATAGGGAGGGTTGTAGGGGCTGGAGGAGGTTACAGAGATAGGGAGGGTTGTAGGGGCTGGAGGAGGTTACAGAGATAGGGAGGGTTGTAGGGGCTGGAGGAGGTTACACCAAAAGGGAGGGTTGTAGGGGCTGGAGGAGGTTACAGAGATAGGGAGGGTTTTAGGGGCTGGAGGAGGTTACAGAGATAGGGAGGGTTGTAGGGGATGGAGGAGGTTACAGAGATAGGGAGGGTTGTAGGGGCTGGAGGAGGTTACAGAGATAGGGAGGGTTGTAGGGGATGGAGGAGGTTACAGAGATAGGGAGCATTGTAGGGGCTGGAGGAGGTTACAGAGATAGGGAGGGTAGTAGTGGCTGGAGGAGGTTACAGAGATAGGGAGGGGATGTAGGGACTGGCGGAGGTTACAGAGATAGGGAGGGGTGTAGGGACTGGCGGAGGTTACAGAGATAGGGTGGGTTGTCGGGGCCGGAGGAGGTTACAGAGATAGGGAGGGGTTGTAGGGGCTGGAGGAGGTTACAGAGATAGGGAGGGTTGGAGGGGACTGGAGGATGTTACACAGATAGGGAGGGTTGGAAGGACTGGAGGAGGTTACAGAGATAGGGAGGGTTGTAGTGGCTGGAGGAGGATCCAGAGATAGGAAGGGTTGTCGGGACTGGAGGAGGTTACAGAGATAGGGCGGGTTGTAGGGGCTGGAGGAGGTTACAGAGATAGGGAGGGATGTAGGGGCTGGAGGAGGTTACAGAGATAGGGAGGGGTGTAGGGGCTGGAGGAGGTTACAGAGATAGGGAGGGGGTGTCGGGGCCGGAGGAGGTTACAGAGATAGGGAGGATTGTTGGGCCTGGAGGAGGGTTGTTGGATTTGGAGGAGGTTACAGAGATAGGGAGGGTTGTAGGGGCTGGAGGCGGTTACAGAGATAGAGAGGGTTGTAGGGGCTGGAAGGGATTACAGGGATAGGGAGGGTAGTTGTGGCTGGAGGAGGTTACAGAGATAGGGAGGGTTGTAGGGGCTGGAGGCGGTTACAGAGATAGGGAGGGTTGTTGGGCCTGGAGGAGGGTTGTTGGATTTGGAGGAGGTTACAGAGATAGGGAGGGTTGTAGGGGCTGGAAGGGATTACAGGGATAGGGAGAGTAGTTGTGGCTGGAGGAGGTTACAGAGATAGGGAGGGGATGTGGGGCTGGAGGAGGTTACAGGGATAGGGAGAGTAGTTGTGGCTGGAGGAGGTTACAGAGATAGGGAGGGGTGTAGGGACTGGAGGAGGTTCCAGAGATAGGGAGGGTTGTTGGGGCTGGAGGAGGTTACAGAGATAGGGAGGTTGTTGGGGCTGGAGGAGGTTACAGAGATAGGGAGGGGATGTGGGGCTGGAGGCGGTTACAGAGATAGGGAGGGGATGTGGGGACTGGAGGAGGCGATGGAGAAGGGAGGGTTGAAGAGGAATTTGAAGACAAGGATAGGTTAAAAGAAGTTAGTGCCTTCGTTAGCATGTGGAACTAATCTGTCATTTCGTTGCACTGACTCATCAGTATCAGTTACCGATGAGAGGAGGAATGTGCTGATTCTGCAGGTTATACAGTAGTGTTCGCGCCCAGCTAGAACAATGGCACCTGGGGCCTCAGCTCTGAGAGAGAGAGGGGGGGGGGGGGGGGTTGCTGGGGGTGGGGGGGGGGGGGAAGACGATGGACTCACTCCCCATTGCTCTTGTGCATCTCCCAGGCATGTAGATTACAGTCTGCGTGTGCGTGTATGTGTCTGTCCATGTGTCTGTCCATGTGTGTTTGGGATCTACGATGCTGCTGTGGCCGAATAGCTTGCATGTGAATGAGGGGCACTGGAGGTGTGGGCAGGGGGGAAGGAGGTGAGGAACCAGTTCGGCTGGGGTGGGTTAGACCAGTGAGGGTGGGGGTTTGTGGGTGAGGGGCTAGTTCAGCTTTACCCCCAGGCCAGACTCGCCCCCCCCCCCCCTCCTCCCAACCTGGATGTAACTGGAGAGGCTTCATGTGAACAAGGGGAACTCAATCATTCAGGTTCCTGATGTGCACAGTCAGGCACACAAAGGGTTAACGAGACAACAATCCTTATGCTTGTTGTGTGTGTGTGTGTGTGGTGGGTGGGTGGGAGGGGGGAGGTGGGGAGTGCTGAACTTGCTTTTCTTCTGCCTCTGCTTTCTGAGCTGGAGATCAAGCAGCTCCCCACCTCCCCCCACCCAGCCCTGTACATGAATCTCTCTCTCTCCCTCTCAGCATCTCTCTGGCTGTCAAGGTTTTCCCTCTCTCTCTCTCTCTCTCTCTCTCTCTCCCTCCTGATGCCTTGGACACACACACTACCCTTTGTGAACCGTGAATGGCTTTGAGCGAACAGCGAGCCACAACTCTTTTTGTGAGGGGGACAACTCTCATGTCGCTGGGGTTTACCCGAGAGGGGGTCCCTTAGACTGCGGCAGACAAGAGTCGAGCGGTATGTAGAGATTTTTATTGCTCCTCACCCAAATGCAGCACACATTTTCTCTGAAGTCAGAGAGAGGGAGAGAGGGAGAGGGAGAGAGGGAGAGGGACTGTTTTACAAGGTGCTGGGTAACTCTTGTATAGTTCTGCGCAAAATAAGCTCATTTAACCCTGGAATAAATTCACTGATGTCTCCCCGAGAAATCCAGCTGGACAAACAAAAGATTCTTTCAAAAAATAGAAAATATGTAAAGACAGCAAGATTCGCCAAACTTGTCCCTGTTGGAGATTCCCCGGTCTTTATTCCCCATGTTCATTGTCTAACTTTTCCCGAATTGACAGAGATTAGGAAGTGATATTGTTGGAGGGATTGGAAACAGCAACTGCGTGGTTTCTGCGACCGATTGTGCAATTTTAACTGAGTTACTTGAAGCAATTTGGGCATTTGTGACTGATTCAAGCCATTCTTGTTGCAAAATCTGTGTTGTAAAGGGCCACAGTGGAGAATTCAGAGTAAAGGTCAGCAAACCCCGCTTCCCAGAATAATTTATTTCTGTTTCGCTGCTCCTGGATGTAACTCTGTGTCTGGGTGAGTGAGGGACGGATTTCCCTCCCCACGCTGTGGGTACAAGATCTACCTCAGACGTCTGCACCCCACAATCACCGCTGATGCTCAATGTCAGAGGGTCAGTACTGAGGGAAGTGCCTGCATTGTCAGCGGGTCAGCACTGAGGGAGTGCTGCACTGTCAGAGGGTCAGTACTGAGGGAGCGCCGCACTGTCAGAGGGTCAGTACTGAGGGAGTGCTGCACTGTCAGAGGGTCAGTACTGAGGGAGTGCCGCACTGTCAGAGGGTCAGTACTGAGGGAGTGCTGCACTGTCAGAGGGTCAGTACTGAGGGAGTGCTGCACTGTCAGAGGGTCAGTACTGAGGGAGTGCTGCACTGTCAGAGGGTCAGTACTGAGGG
>NC_052172.1:21367606-21415717 GCF_902713615.1 Scyliorhinus canicula
TTTAGTGTCGCTCTCTCTCACTACCTGAAGGACTGAGAGAGAGAGAGAGAGAGAGAGAGAGAGAGAGAGAGAGAGAGAGAGAGAGAGAGAGAGAGAGAGAGAGAGAGAGAGAGAGAGAGAGAGAGAGAGAGAGAGAGAGAGAGAGAGAGAGAGAGAGAGAGAGAGAGAGAGAGAGAGAGAGAGAGAGAGAGAGAGATCCAATCTTCTTCCTCAAGGCAGCTAATTATTGCAAGGGACAAACGGCTTACTATATCAAAGTATACCCTTCATCAAAAAGCAGATTAAACGAGAGGAGGTGGGAATGGAAATAGGGAGGGGTTTATGAATCCGAGAAAGGTTCTCTCTCTGTAACAATGCTGAAGACAAAGCTGGAGGATAGATGTGTAAAATGTTTTGTTTTTTTGCCATACACTGGAATAGATTTGAGAGAGAGTTTCATTTTACAGGTTCTGAACATTGCTGATGAGCGTCTCTTTGTCCTCCCCACGTGGGGCACGCTGATAGGACACGACATGGTCCGTCTTGGTCAGCCTCACTATGAAGTAGATGACTCCAGCCAGCAGAATGAGGATACAGATCGACAGAAGGACCACCATCAGGATCGCTGTTAAAACAAAGGAAAAATTATTCTAATTTGAGTTATTTAACCAATTAACTTCATTGAAGTCTACTCGTGACAATAAGCAATTTTCATTTTCATTTCATTTCAATTTTAAGAGATACATTTCCAGCATCTCCACCACTCAACACAGTCTAATTATTCAGGCCAGAAGGCAAGTAAAGTCGTGTCCTTGGGTGGCACAGTGGTTAGCACTGCTGCCTTAGCACCAGGGACCCGGGTTCAATTCCAGCCTTGGGTCACTGTCTGTACGGAATCTGCACCTTCTCCCCGTGTCTGCGTGGGTTTCCTCCGGGTGCTCCCACAAGTCCAAAGACGTGCAGGTTAGGTGGATTGGCCGTGCTAAATTGCTCCTTAGTGTCCAAAGGTTAGGTGGGGTTACAGGGATCGGGCGAGAGAGTGGGCCCAGATAGGGTGCTGACTCGATGGGCTGAATGGCCTCCTTCTGCGTTGGAGGCAAGCTTCTCCTATCACTAACAATCTCTCTTCATTAGCGTTATGGGGCAGGGTTTAGAGAACCCCAAAGTGTACCATGGAGTTCACCTGACCCACAACGTTTACTAGGTTGTGGTATGGGGAGCACACGGCCCACTCTACAGGTGTGGTACAGCAGAAATCAAAAAGTATTTTGGAAAGCAAAACAATGTTTATTCTATGAACTCAAGTTAACCTTTTTAAAAACAAACAGTGAACATCTTAGCAACCATTAATCCAAATACAACCCCCAAAGACTACAACACTAAATAATGCATAAGCTGTCCTTTTAACATCCAGAAGACTTACAAAAACATAACCTTTAACAGAAGCACATCAGGTTAAAGTCACTACTGAGAACATTTATAATTCTGAATTCACCAAATGATCAAGAGATAGTCTTTTCATGGCAGAGAGAACAGCAGTACACCTGCTCTGTCTGGCTTCAGCTCCAACACTGAAAACTAAACTAAAACACACCCGGCAGCAAACAGCCTAAAATGAAAGTAAAGAGCTGAGAGCCCAGCTCCACCCACACTCTGACATCACTGATAAACACCCATTTCTTAAAAAGGTAAATTTCTTAAACACCCATTTCTTAAAAAGGTACACTCACATGACATTAACAAACTCTCCAACCCAGTCCAGGTTGTGGACAGGAGTTTCTGCTCTGTTGCTGCAGTGTTGCTGGTTTCAGGAGTGTGGAGTGGATGATAGTCGGTTGAGGTATCTCATTCACAGGAATGTGGGTGTCGCTGGTTAGGCCAACATTTATTGCCTGTCCCTAGTTGTCCTTCAGAAGGTGGTAGTGAACTGCCTTCTTCAACCACTGTTGTCCTCGAGGTGTAGGTAAACCCACTGTGCTGTTAGGGAGTTCCAGCGACAGTGAAGGAACGTCCGATATATTTCCAAGTCAGGGTGGTGAGCGACTTGGAGGGGGAACCTCCAGGTGGTGGGGTTCCCAGGTATCGGCTGCCCTTGTCGTGGGTTTGGAAGCTGACTGACCTGAGTGACATCTCGGGTTTCAACTTCCACAGTAACAGGAATAACTTTCAACCTCTCTAGGACGGTCCAGGGATGATACGGCAGTAGGGGAGCAGCTCAAATCGTCACTGTGGTTGTCCAAGTTAGACCATCGGCCACAGACCGAACACCTGCCCAGAGACACCCATTCCTGATGGCTTCGGTACTGTGCCCACTGAAGCCGTTAATAGGATTAGACTCAACTTCCGTAACCATACAATAAACAAAAATCGTCCTCCACTTAAACCCCCCCCCCCCCCCCCCCCAACTGTTTAAAATAAATACCAGTAAATGAACGTTTGATATTGGTAATAATATCTTTTACCAGATGCATGGTGACGGATTTGAGAATGGTGGTGATAATCATAGTTTTCATTGTTATCCTGTTTCCTATTACCTATAAAGACAAACAAATTGAGAGAGTTCATCATGGCTTATGTCCTGTTGGATGAAAGGGCATCATTTACTTAAATCCCATCCAACTTTCAGGGTGGCGTAGTGGTTAACACTGCTGCCTCACAGCACCAGGAACCCAGGTTCGATTCCGGCCTTGGGTAATCAGCCATGATCGATGTGTGGGGTTACGGGGATAGGGTAGGGGAGTGGGCCCAGGGTGGAGTGCCTTTTCGAAGGGTCGGCGCAGACTTGACGGACCGAATGGCCCTTCTGTACTGTAGGGATTCTAATGGAACACCATTCCCAGTGGATTCAGATCTAACCTGTTACTGTGTTAGTCACAATGCTCCGGGCCGCAGTCTGACCTAGGGGGTTGGGGGTCAGATTCCCACTCGTGTCCTTGAGCCCCAAATCTAGGTGGACTCCCCTGGGGCTGTGCCGAGGGAGTGTTGGGTCACGCCATGCTGCCCTCAGTGTAGTCGTAGGAGGCGATAAACCACCCAGTGAGCACAAGTCAGATAAAGTTTAGATAAACCTTACCCAGAGAGTGACGAGAACATTTCCACACCAAAACAAAAAAGTGGTTGAGGGAATATGACACGAGATGAAGTTAAGACCATTCAGCCCATCAAGTCTGCTCTGCCATTCAATGAGACCATGGTTGACTAGATGTGATAATCCTAGACTCTTTCGTGCCTTATCCCCATAACCTTCGACTCTCATCGACTAAAAATCTGCCTATCTCAGCCTTAAATTGAAGAATTTGGAAAGGTTCAGGAGGGAGAAGGGACAGACTCCATCCACCCTCAAACGGATAAAAGATTATCCCACGTCACTTGTTACAAGGACAACCAGGGAAGCTCAAACGAATTATCAAGCTCAATATTTAGCGCATCAACAGCACGGGGAAAAACACCAAGAGATGGTCTGGTCATGACGACGTCGCTGTTTTTGGGATCTTGCTGTGCCCAGCCTGACCCCCACGTTTCCTGCAGTGACGACACTACTTCATTGGCCATCAGTTACACCACCGCCTGCAAGTTCCCCTCTGAGCCGCACACTATCTTGGAAATATATCGGCCTTTCCTTTGTGTACAAATGTGAGGTTATCCGCTTTGATAGCGAAAATGGGAAGGCAGATTATTATTTGAATGGGTGAAAATTGAGATACTACTCAAATTGGATACTCAGCGAGACCTTGGTGTCTTCGTGCGTCAGTCGCTAAAAGTAAGTTGCGGAGAGGGCGGCACGGTGGCGCAGTGGTTAGCACTGCCGCCTCACGGCGCCGAGGTCCCAGGTTTGATCCCGGCTCTGGGTCACTGTCCGTGTGGAGTTTGCAGATTCTCCCAGTGTTTGCGTGGGTTTCGCCCCCACAACCCAAAGATTTTTTTTTTTTTCTTTCTTTTCTTTTGAGTGTACCCAATTCATTTGAAAATGAATGAAAATGAAAATGGCTTATTGTCACGAGTAGACTTCAATGAAGTTACTGCCCCTAGTCGCCTCATTCCGGCGCCTGTTCAGGGAGGCTGGTGCGGGAATTGAACCGTGCTGCTGGTCTGCTTTCAAAGCCAGTGATTTAGCCCAGTGTGCTAAACCAGCCCCTTTTTTCCAATTAAGGGGCAATTTAGCGTGGCCAATCCACCTGCCCTGCACATCTTTGGATTGTGGGGGCGAAATCCACGCAAATCAAGGTATTGAACTTGATGATCAGCATGAATGGCGGAGCAGGCTCCTCCTGCTTTTATATCGCTGGGTCAAAATCTTGGGACGCCCTCCCTAACAGCACAGTGGGTCTACCTACACCACAGGGATTGCAGCAGCTCACCACCACCTTCTCACGGGGCAGTTAGGGATGGGCAATAAACACCCCGATGCCAAAATCGGAATTAATTTTCAACATCCCATCTTCAGGAGACTCCGGATTCACAAATCCCGCACTTACCAGTCTTTCCCGAGCACCTGGCCAAGCACGCATCGTGACTCTCGTAGTTGTTCTTGTTGCCCCCGCACCCTCCGTAGGTGAAGCGGTTACAGCTCTGGCTCTGTGAGTCGTAATACCAGCGTGGGAAAGCAGCTCGGCATTTCCCAGTCACAGCAACGGCATAGCAGAAAGCTGGAAGGGATAGAGGAAAGCAGTGATTACACAGCAAACACAGAGGCCCTCCCACCTAAATCAACATGAAAACAGGAGCCATAAGACATAGGAGCAGAATTAGGCCACTCGGCCCCTCGAGTCTGCTCCACCATTCGATCATGGCTGATATTTTCTCATCCCCATTCCCCTGCCTCTTCCCAATAACCCCTGATCCCCTTATTAATCAAGAACCTATCTATCTCTGTCTTTTTTTTAAAAAAAAATTTTAGAGTACCCAATTATTTTTTCCAATTAAGGGGCAATTTAGCGTGGCCAATCCACCTATCCTACACATCTTTGGGTTGTGGGGGTGAAACCCACGCAGACACGGGGAGAATGTGCAAACTCCTCACAGACAGTGACCCAGGGCCGGGATTCGAACCCGGGCCCTCAGCGCCGTAGGCAGCAATGCTAACCACTGTGCCACCGTGCTGCCCATCTATCTCTGTCTTAAAGACACTCAGTGATTTGGCCTCCACAGCCTTCGAGTTACACAGATTCACCACCCTCTGGCTGAAGAAATTCCCCCTCATCTCTGTTTTAAAGGGTCGTCCCTTTAGTCTGAGGCTGTGCCTCTGCTTCTAGCTTTTCCTACAAGTGGAAACATCCTCGCCACGTCCACTCTGTCCAGGCCTAGCAGCAAGTGTTGGAAGCACTCTGGTCAGGCAGCACCTGTGGCAAGGGGGAATAACGTCTCAGACGACGCTCTTGTGGTCTGTACAACAACCCCACACCCCCCCAAGCCACTGATCCTGGTCCCCCCTCTCCCTCCATACCCTCGCAGGTGGCCACAATCACCGGAGCACCTTCCTTTAACGAACTGCACAACAGGGCCACACACCCCACAGGTTGTGCAGAGGAGTCATCGCAGCCTGGAAGCTGGAACCCGAATCGCAGGATGGTTACAGCAACAAGGAGGCCATTCGGCCTTCCTTTTCCATTCCATCTCTCTGCTAAAGCAACCTGCCCAGTCCCAAGGCCCCACCTTCACACCCCGTGAGAAATAGTCATTGAATAATCAAAAGTATCCACAATAAATGCTAGAAAAACTCAGGTCTGGCAGCATCGGTGGGGGAGACAGAGTTAACGTGCTGAGTCCATGTGACTCTTCCTCCAAGCTAAAAATGGAGAAATGCGACGATTTTATTCTGCTCGAGGGGATTGGAGCAATAGGGAGGCTCAGGTGATAGGTGGCATTTAGGCGAGATTCGACAAAGATGCCATGGGTATAGATCAAAGTTCAGAAAAATACAGGGCAGAGGCCATTCAGCCCATCGAGTCAGCACCAACACATGAAAAACACCTGACCTGACCACATAATCCCATTTGCCAACACGCGGCCGATTTCCTTTAACACTTATGTTCAAAGGAGTGTTAAAGACTAAAGAAGATCCTAATTGCTTCTATCAAATTATCCAACTCTCCATTTCCACCTCCCCCCACACTCCAGCATTCCAAATTCTAACCGCACTCATCGTTTTTTTTTTTGCGTTGTCTTCGGTAACTTTGCCAATCACCTCAAATTGGTGTCGGGACGCACCTCTCCAGGGACATACCTTTCCAACTACTTTGTCCAGACCGTTCAGGATTTTGAAAACTTCTCCCAAATCTCCTCAACAGCCAACAATCCCAGCTTCTTCAATCTACCCCTCTAACCAGTCTGGTCCACTATTTTCCAGCAAGGTGCACCTTTCTCTTCGGTCAGGGTGACTGACCATTGGAGGGGTGACTGACCATTGGAGGGACAAGATAGTGGACACCTTGGGCAACCGCGCTTTCCACTTCCACCTGTGAGAGAGAGAGAGCGAGAGAGAGAGAGAGAGAGAGAGAGAGAGGAGAGCGAGGAGAGAGAGAGAGCGAGAGAGAGAGAGCGAGAGAGAGAGAGAGCGAGAGAGAGAGAGAGAGAGAGGAGAGAGAGAGAGAGAGAGAGAGAGAGAGGGCCTCAAGGATGATCTCATATCCTGGTTTCAGGAATTCAACAAGGAAATCAACACTATTATCATCGCAGAACATATTGATCAACAGCATCCCAAAACACAAGCGATCGCTTGGCGGGAAAGCAGTCCTGATCTCCGGGACCTGGGATTCATGAAGGAGTCTCACGATTTCAATGTCAGTAATCACCGTGTCTGCCTCACCTTCATCGTCATCTTTACCCTGGAGCTTGTGGGGCTCGGGAAGAATCTCTGGAAGAGAATCGGATAATAATAATGAAAATAAACTTTTAAAAAAAAAATTATATAATAATAATAATAAGAATAATACAACAACATTTCTATATCTCGACGGGCATTAGCAAAACAAATGTCATGGAGTCTCAGCCGGGGGAAATAGGTGATCACAATTTTGTTTAAACAGGTGGACATCCTTGAAAAGCGAGAGACACACACGGAGGGGGTTTCGGGAAGGGACATCAGACCTTGGGAGCCCCAGGCACGGCCGTCAACCGTGAGGCGGAAAAAGTCAGCGATGCCAGGAGTGCAGTGGGTTCAGTGAGACGGGGCTGCAGAAGGTGACAGAGATAGGGAGGGGCGAGGGCAATGGGTGGATTCAAACACGAGGAGAGTTCGGAATTGGAGGCATTGCTGAACCGGGAGACAATAGATCAGTGCTCGGTGGCCAGCGCAGACACGATGGGCCGAGTGGCTTCTTTCCATACTGTAAATACTCTACAGCGAATGTAGATCAGCGAGCGCAGGAGCTGAAGGGCGAACAGCCTTTTTTTTTTGTTGTTTTTTAAAAATAAATTCATTTTTTCCAATTAAGGGGCAATTTAGCTTGGCCAATCCACCTACCCTGCACATCTCTTGGGTTGTGGGGGTGAAACGGGCACGGGGAGAATGTGCAAACTCCACACGGACAGTGACCCAGAGACGGGATCGAACCTGGGACCTCAGCGCCGTGAGGCAGCAGGGCTAACCCACTGCGTCACTGTGCTGTCCCTGACAAACAGGATTTTGTGCAGGGTTAGCAGAGGGGGGCAGGTGACCGGATCAAATGCAGTCGGGGTATGGGACAAGGGTTTCAGCAGCCGATCAGCTGAGGCGGGGGTGGGTGTGAGCGATATTGCAGTAGGATGGTCTCGGTGATGGGAGCAGATACACGATGTCCATGGGGCCGACTTACCCTGGTGTCCAGCGCAGGTTGCAATACAGTCCTGCTCACTCTCATAATTATTCTTGTTGCCCTTGCAGCCTCCGTACATGAACTTGGTGCAGGTTTGGGTCTGTGTATCGAAATACCAGCGAGGAAAGGCTGCTCGGCAGTTACCAACTTTCTTGGGTGCATTACATTGCTCTGCAAGAGAGAGACACACAGTGTTCACAATGATTTAACAAGAACTTTATAGACTTGTCCCACAGCTGACACACTTCAAAACACCCCCAGCAGCTTTTCCAAATAAGGGGCAATTTAGCGTGGCCAATCCACCTACCCTGCTCATCTTTGGGTTGTGGGGGCGAAACCCACGCAGACACGGGGAGAATGTGCAAACTCCACACGGACAGTGACCCAGGGCCGGGATCGAACCTGGGACCGTGGCGACGCGAGACAGCAGTGCTAACCACTTCGCTGTTTGTGGGATCCTGCTGTGCACCGATCATGCCGCAGACACCGCTACAGTGACTGTTCGTTGGCCGCAAAGCCAGGGCTCAGAGCGTGGGCAGAGGCGAACCCCTAATCCAGCCTGCTCCAAAAACCAATTCAAATTGAATCCAATTCATGGTCCCCATAAAGAAGACATACCAGATCTGAGCCAAAAGGCTCAACCTACGCTCAATCTTAGCCAAAAGGCTGAGAAGCGATATGTGTGTGTTTCTGGGGTCACCACACAATTGGAGAGTATTCATGGATAGGACGTGGGCGTCGCTGGCTGGGCCAGCATTTATTACCCACCCCCGGATTCGATCCCGGCTCTGGGTCGCTGTCAGTGTGGAGTTTGCACATTCTCCCCGTGTCTGCGTGGGTCTCACCCCCACAACCCAAAGATGTGCAGGGTAGGTGGATTGGCCATGCTAAATTGCCCCCTTAATTGGGGAAAAAAAAATAATTGGGCATCAAATTTATTTTAAAAATATTTCTAAAACTCACTCGCACCGCATCATGAACATTCCATTTGCGGCCAACAGCTCCTGGAACAGGAATCTAACTGCTAGAGACAGGGACAAGGTCGACCGGAGTACCCCTAAACACTGCACTCGAGCTGTGCAGTACTCTCTCCTGGGAACAGCAAAGATAGGCTCAGGGCACTACCAGAATCCCCACACCTCCTGCCTGAGGATTCTTTGATGATTCATTAAAGGTTAAACTCGCTGCAGGAGTCAGCGTCTGATGAAACGCAGGGTTATTCATTGCTTAACCATCTGAAATATGCATATTAGCTTCTATGGCCGTACCACTTCGATTTCACAAGACCGGCAGAGGGAGGAGGCATTTCAATCGACAAACAAACTATCGAGTTCCCTCAACACCTCTTGCTTCCCCCATTTCAAAGTAAATCATTGAAACGACAGTGAAAACATTGCACAGCGAGGTACAGACACCTACCATTGTCCAGGGGGCTGGATCCCTGATGTCCAGTCAGGCGGACGTAACTATCGTGAACTGGGAAAAAAAAAATAAAGTCAGACTTGTTCCTTCAGCCCAAACCTCCCAACACAATCGTTAAAACTGCCGGAGCCGCCCGGTACTCAAGAACAGAATCAGACTCTCTTGTCCACTCTCCACGTTGCGGAATTCTCGTTACCCCTGAAGGTTTTTATTATTTATTTATGGGACGTGGGTGGTGCTGGAAAGGCCCAGTGTTCATTGCCCCATCTGTTCTGTTCCTTGCTGTAGCCACAAAGAGAAAGCATCAGAATCACTACAGTGCAGAAGCAGGCCATTCGGCCCATCGAGTCTTCACTGACCTAGGCCCATCATTGTGTAACATGTGACACTACACCAGCCAATGGTGTAACTCTGATACACAATGCCCCTCCCTCTTTACTCCTTTGTCTCTCCCCCTTTACCCGTTCAGTGACCCCATCATTTTTACTTAAGCAAACACCAACACAGATCCAACCCATTATCCCATAACTAACACTGTTATGTTACGGATACACATGTACGGATAAGACAGTCTCTCGGGTGGACATCCGCCTCGTTTTGGCTGAACACGACATTCAGGAACTTGGCTTTTAGGGGTACTGGGAGTGTCGGTGACATCTGATAAAAACAATTCAGGAACTCTCTCTGGTTGTGTGGATGACTTGATAACAGGTTCCAGAATCTCAGAAGTTGTAGTCCTCAAGCCTGGCATGTCTCTGTCCATGCTCTGTGGTGAAAAATTCCAGTACCGATTCTCTCATTATGTGCAGACAATAATTGGTCAGCGTGTCAGCGCCCAATTCGTTCATCGTCAGTTTGCACAGTACATGAAATCGGGCCCATTTTGGCTGGTATAACTGGAGTCCATTTTTCGCCGAAGGTGAAGTTTCTCGCAATGGTCAGAGACTCTGCTTTTCGAAAGCTGTTCCCTTCCATCCACTTGCGTCTGATGTTGCTGCCCGACTATCTTCGAAACTAAAGGGGGAGTCAAACCGTGTGCATAGTTCCCTTTCAAACATCAGTGTAGCCGGTGAGCTGTGTGTTGTTGATTGTTCCATAGTTGCCGATTTCAAGATGGCAACATCCAGCCACTTTGAATGTGCATCAACCATGAACAAAAAACATGTGTCCATTGGGCTGGATCGACATGGATTCTTTGCCTAGGCCATTTCCATGGATACAAAGGTTGTAGTGGAGGTACATTTCTCAATGCCGCGCATGATTGGCATAACCTCACCTTCTCTATTGAGGCATCCAACCCAGGCCATGAGAAGTAGCTTCTCACCAACTCTTCCATTCTAACTACACCAGGGTGACCCTCATGTGGCTGACCCACGATTCTGCAGCAATGCTAACCACTGTGCCGCCCCCTCATAATACAGGAGTGATAGTCATTTCCAAATCCCCGCATACAAGTTGCAAAATGAACACATCACAAGTGTCTTACCAGCTTTGCAGTATCGGACATCGGACTTATCGGAACATTGGGATGTCCCATCACACAGACGGTTACGAGAGACACAGCAACCATCGCCACACCGAAAGTCACTCGCTGAACACGGTCTTGTACAGTCTGAAATACAACAAGGGCATGGAGTGAGCGGGGAAACAAAGCAGATCTCGTTCCCATCGCAGCAACCTGTCAAAGTCACATCAGGCCAACACTGACCGGCCCTCCCTGCTCCTGAAAACATGGAGGTGGTGCGGGTGGAGGAGATTAGCGAGGTAGGGAGGAACGAGGGATATATAAACCTGCTGGAGAGTTCCAGAGGTTCCACCTCATCGAGGGGGCTGACCCTAGTCACTTCACATGGAAAGAGCAGATCACCCTTTCAGAAGCAGCGCCCACTATATACCAACCACTGATAGACCTCACACACTGCGTTACTCTGGTGGTTTTATTTATAGTCACTTTGCCACATCTCACTTGCTGAGTGCAGGTGGCATACACAGAAACTCAATTTAGAGGCATTAAGCTGCAAACATCAGCAGGTTCACAGATTTGATTCGGGGATGAAAGGGTTGATGTAGGAAGGGTTGATGTAGGAGGAGAGATTAAACAGTTTGGGTTGGGGGGTGGCACGGTGTCGCAGTGGTTAGCACTGCTGCCTCACAGTGCCAAGGTCCCGGGTTCGATCCCGGCTCTGGGTCACTGTCCGTGTGGAGTTTGCACATTCTCCCCATGTTTGCGTGGGTTTCGCCCCTACAACCCAAAGATGTGCAGGGTAGGTGGATTGGCCACGCTAAATTGTCCCTTAATTGGAAAAAAGGGAATTGCGTACTCTAAACTTATAGGGCAATTGTGTTGCCCTATTATGTATTTTCTTTTATTTCCTTTTCTTTCCATGTACTTAACGATGTGTTGAGCTGTTCGCAGAAAAACACTTTTCACTGTACCTCGGTAAACATGACAAACAAATCGATCCATCCATCCATTTTTTAAAAAGATAAATAAAATAAACAGTTGGTGCTTATACTTGCTGCAGCTTAGAAGGGGGGGGGGGGGATCTGATTGAGGTATACAAAATACTGAAAGGGATTGATAAATTAAATATGGACCAAATGTTCCCCTTGTGGGGGAATCTAGAACAAGAGGTCACATATTAGGTTTGGGGGGAGGGTAGATTTAGAACTGAGATGAGGAGGAACTGCTTCTCGCAGAGGGTAGTGAATTTGTGGAACTCGCTGCCCCATAGTGCGGTGAAATCGGAGTCATTGAATGGTTTCAAGAAGGCGATAGATATATTTCTGATTTAGAAGGGATTTGGGGAACAACCATAATCTGATTGATCGGGCAGCACGGTAGCATGGTGGTTAGCATAAATGCTTCACAGCTCCAGGGTCCCAGGTTCGGTTCCTGTCTGGGTCACTGTCTGTGCGGAGTCTGCACGTCCTCCCCGTGTGCGTGGGTTTCCTCCGGGTGCTCCGGTTTCCTCCCACAGTCCAAAGATGTGCGGGTTAGGTGGATTGGCCATGCTAAATTGCCCGTAGTGTCCTAAAAAAGTAAGGTTGTTGGGTTACGGGTGTAGGGTGGATACATGGGTTTGAGTAGGGTGATCATGGCTCGGCACAACATCGAGGGCCGAAGGGCCTGTTCTGTGCTGTTCTATGTTCTCTATGATTGAATGGCGGAGCAGGCTCGAGGGGCTGAATGGCCAACATCTGCTCCCAATTCCGATGTTCAACTTACCCTTCAGACTCTGCAAGTTTCTGGTCGATACGGTCACTGCGTTGACTGATGGAGCAAATAAAAAAGTACATTAATTTTTTTTTAGGTCAACGTCGTTTGGATGTTTTATTTAAAAATCTTTACTGAAATATTGGCCTGGACATGAAAATTCAGAGGCTGCTGTATCAGTCACAACTGCACAAGACGCATGGACCTAGATTTTGGCTCTCAAGACTCTGGCCTGGGATTTGAACCCAT
Source organism: Scyliorhinus canicula (assembly GCF_902713615.1). Classification (NCBI taxonomy): domain Eukaryota; kingdom Metazoa; phylum Chordata; class Chondrichthyes; order Carcharhiniformes; family Scyliorhinidae; genus Scyliorhinus; species Scyliorhinus canicula. Next base: position 21,380,267 of record NC_052172.1, read on the forward strand.
GACCTTCTGACTCAGGGATGTGTGTGGGGGAAGGGGGGGGAAGGGGGGGGGGGGGGGGGGGGTGGTTGGGGGTGTGACCAGCTGAGCGACAGCGCTGTTCTGCATCATAACGAGCAACCCGCTTCCCTCCAAACAGCAGTCTGCTCAGAAATCTAACCCATTCCAATTTGGCATCAATGGTAGGGTTCCCGGGGAGGGAGTGCCCCACAGTCGGGGGTGCCGGCTTTCAGTCGAGAAAGGAAACGGGGGGTCCTGTCCGCTCCCTGGGCTGGATGTAAAATAAACCACAGGATGTGTCGGCACTGGTACGGCTGCGATGGAGATTCACCAGGATGTTGATAGGGCTGGAGCGTTTCAGTTGTGAAGAGAGGCTGGGGTGGTTTTCCTTGGAGAAGGCCCAGGGGGGGGGGGGGGGGGGGGGGAAGAGAAGCCAATTCAGGAGAGATGTATAAAATTATGAGGGGCATAGATAGGGTGGACAGTAATGAACTTTTCCCCTTGGCAGAGGGTCAATAACCAGGGGGCATGGATTTAAGGTCAGGGGCAGGAGGTTTGAGGGGATTTGAAGTAAAACCTCTCCACCCTGAAGGGTGGGAAGCTGGAACTCGCTGCCTGAAAAAGGGTGGCAGAGACGGGAACCCTCAACATTTCAGCATTTTGATGAGCGTTTAGTCCAAAGCAGACAAGGAGCTGAAAAATGGGATTACAGCAAATGGGTGCTGGATGGCGGGTTCAGACTCGAGGGGCTGAAGGGCCACTTTCTCTGCTGGACAACCTGAATCTTCGACGGAGGAAGCAGAGCTAAACCTGCTGTCCCGACCAACATTTATACTCCGTCAATAAGCAGGCCATCGCCAGATTCACCACATCTGGTCAGGAGGTCATTTTTGACCAGCACAGAGATGGGCTGAAGGATCTCCGTGCTGTTAGGATTCTATGACTATCATTGCTCTGTGGGATCTTGCTGTGTGCAGGTTAGTGGCTTCATGAAGCACTTTCTGGAAATGTCCCCAGCTCCGTTATTCACTGGTTACACCCATTGCTGGACGCCAGACTCGGTGGGCTACATTTCCTCACCCTCCCCACTGGCACCCACCTGAGACTCCATCGCAACGCTCAAGACACTCCGCTTCAGCGTTGAAGTTGTTCCCGTTGCCGAGGCAACCTCCGTAAAAGAATATTTTGCAAGTCTTGCTAGCAGCATCGTAGAACCATCTTTGAAATGATGCACGACACGGCCCAGTCAGCGATGGCCTGGTGCAATCGGCTGAAAGTTTAATTCATAACAAGTTATTCCAGGCTATGAATGGCATTAGCCAACAGTGTGCAAACTTTAAGCTTGAAAATGCCCAAAGCTATAAAAAAAAAGTTAGAAACTTCCAACCTGGATGTGTCCCAAAGTGCCCACTGATATTCCCACAAGGTGCATTGAAATGAAATGAAAATCGCTTATTGTCACGAGTAGGCTTCAATGAAGTTACTGTGAAAAGCCCCTAGTGGCCACATTCCAGCGCCTGTTCGGGGAGGCTGGTACGGGAATTGAGCCGCGCTGCTGGCCTGCCTTGGTCTGCTTTCAATGCCAGCGATTTAGCCCAGTGTGCTAAACCAGCCCCTTGGTGGTCACCAGCAGGTGGTGTTGACAGTTACGCCAATTGGTGGGACGCGCTCAACCGAGCGGGGTTAGCGTTTTCGCCTCAAAAGGCAGCGGGTTGCTGACCCGATTCCCAAAGGCTGGAGTGTCACAACCCCGGCTGACTGTGCGGCACTCCCCCACAGCCCTGCACCGTCAGGCGTACGGCCTTGCAGAGGAGCCATTAAACAGACTCTCGGATAACAGAACCATTTCAAAGATGAACAGCAGGGAATGCACCCTGGAGCCCTGGACAATGTTTACCTCTCAGCAAAAACTATTAAAAAAACAATTCATCTCGTAATGATCACATAGCTGTTAGTGGGATCTTACTGTGCACAAACTGGTTGTCACGTTTCCAATTTTACAACAATAATGAGTCTGCAAGTGTACCCAATTCATTTCTTATTTCCAATTAAGGGGCAATTTACCGTGGCCAATCCACCTACCCTGCACATCTTTGGGTTGTGGGGGCGAAACCCACACAGACACGGGGAGAACGTGCAAACTCCACACGGACAGTGACCCAGAGCCGGGATCGAACCTGGGGCCTCGGCGCCGTGAGGTAGCAGTGCTCACCCATTGCGCCACCGTGCTGCCCGTGACTCAGCTGGAGTTCATGAAAGGTGCTATAGAAATGCAGCTTCTGTGGGGGGGAGAAGGCCTCCTCCCAATCTGTACTTCAGCCAAAGAGAGCAAACAAACACGCAGCAAGTCTTTGAAACAGTAATTGGCCATTCAGCCCCTCGAGCCTATCCTATCAGTCAATAAGATCAGGGGCGACGCTTAAAGACAATTAACACCCTCACGATTTGGAACATCGATCAAATCTCCTCTTAGCAAGTTTGCCCCTTAATTACCACCGAGAATTTGGTCAATGGACCTCACTGAGTCACTCAGTCCCCAGTCAGTCCGTGTGTCAATGGGAAATAGGGGGGAGGGGAAATGGGACTTCCCTTTCTACAGGGTTGTTCAACACAGTGGAACATCCCAAACCATTACAACCAATTGCTTTTGACTGCGTAGTAATGTCAGAGATTTGGCAGCCAATTCGTGCATGTCAGGATCCCATATGACTGCGGCAAAATAACGTGCGGACAGAGGGATACATGGATAATAGGAATTGCGAGTAGACAGGATCTCCATTTAGCACCTCTACCCAACAGTTCAGTATTGGCTGAACACTGGGCAGACAGAGAGCATGGGCCTCTGACTGTGTGCTGAAATCGGTGAAATATTGCTCACCACAACCTCCTGACTCACAAGGCCGAGAGTACGGAGAGTTCACGCACTGAGATTACAGCTTTCTCACTCAAGGCCCGGAAATCGCTGACGTCTCATCGGATCGGAGACTCCGGAATTGAACCTGCGCAGCTGTTTAGCCCACTGTGCTAAACCAGCCCCAGATTGGCCGAGCAGTTCCTCTCTCTCCACGTGCGCTGCTCGACCTGCTGAGTGTTTCTAGCAATTTGACTCTTAGATTTCAGATTTCCAGATTTTTGTAGTATTTTAGTTTTCTATCATTGGTCGAGAGGTGGAGACACAATGGGGAGGTGCTTAAAACCAGGAGTCTGCGCGTTCTCCCCGTGTCTGCGTGGGTTTCCTCCGGGTGCTCCGGTTTCCTCCCACAGTCCAAAGATGTGCAGGTTAGGTGGATTGGCCATAATAAATTGCCCTTAAGTGTCCAAAAAAGTTAGAAGGGTTATTGGGTTACAGGCATGCGGAGGAAGTGAGGGCTTAAGTGAGTCAGTGCAGACTCGATGGGCCAAAAGGCCTCCTTCTGCAGTGTGTTCTATGTTCTATGACAGATCAAACGGAGTAGAGAGAGAGAGACACTGTTCCCAAATAACAGAGGGGTGGATAACCGGTGGGTGGGGACACATTTTAAGGTGGTTGGCAAAAGAACCAGGAGGTGACAAAGAGGAATGGCCCCTTTCCTCAGTGTTAACGAGTGGGCGGTACAGCAGTTAGCACTGCTGCCTCAGCTCCAGGGTCCCAGGTTCGATCCCGGACTCCGGTCACCGCCTGTGCGGAGTCTGCACGTTCTTCCCGTGTCTACGTGGGTTTCCTCCGGGTGCTCCGGTTTCCTCCCACGTCCAAAGATGTGCAGGTTAGGTGGATTGGCCATGCTAAATTGCCCTTAGTGTCCAAAATGTGCAGGTTAAGTGGGGTTATGGGATTATAGGGATAGAGCAGAAGAGGTGGGCCTAGATAAGGTGCTCCTTTAGAGGGTTGATGCAGACTTGATGGGCCGAATGGCCTTCATCTGCACTGTAGGAACTCTATTCTACACAGATTACATGGCAATCTTTAAAAGCAGAATTGGATTGGATAAATATTAGGAGAAGGGATTGGTAGGGATATAGGGGAGAATCGGGGAATGGGACCAACTGGATTGCCCGTTGGAAGACTGTGTGGGCCGAATGGCCTCATCCTGTACTGTTCAGAGATGGTGGTATTTGAACCCACGATCTTCGATTAATTAGTCTGGGTTCCCAGGATTACTAACAGAGTAACATAACCACAAGATGCTTGCACACCACTCCTTCCTTGAGGTGGGCCCCTGAGCCGGAAGAGTAGTTAGGAAGTTAGGAACCCCCTACTTCAGCAGAACTGTTCCAAGTTACTCAACAACAAACACTTGCACGCACGTGGTGCAAATTACCCAACCAGCACGTCTTTCGGGACTTGTGGGAGGAAACCGGAGCACCCGGAGGAAACCCACACAGACACGGGGAGAAGGTGCAGACTCCGCACAGAGAGTGACCCAAGCCGGGAATCGAAACCGGGACCCTGGCGCTGTGAAGCAACAGTGCTAGCCACTGTGCTACCGTGCTGCCCGCCAAACGTTTGATGCAATGACAGCACTCCTTCTACAAAATCACTTGTTAATTTTCCCCCTCGGCTTTTATATCCCAGCTTTTACTGCTTCCATCTCAGTCTATCATACCTCCCATGTCTCAAATATTCGCAAGAGAGAGAGGGTGCCTCGTAAAAGTCTCTATACCTATCATTATGCTACCCTGCTAATTTAACCATGGCCCATTTTCCCAAGTTAGTCACTTACCAGCGTGTGCGTTTGTTCTCCTCTGCTAAGTTCCTTTTTCAAAACACACAGTATATAATTTTCCAAATCTGGCTGGCAGGTCTCACCCAAAACACAAACCCATCTGACCATTATCACAGACAGGACCCAACGCGAACTGCTCAAAAAGTGTCATTCTCCCAGGTTATTTCAGTTTGACTTCTGTCTTTCCCCCCCCCCCCAGTAAGTTTACGTGACAAAGAACGCAGGACCGTTGCTGAAGTGGAGGGTGATGGAGTGGGGCTGATTGGATAGACTTTTTTTTTTTTTTAAAAACAACACCGGCTCGATGGCCAGAATGGCCTCCTTCTGTGCACTGATAAAATGCTCAGTAGCAATTTGTGTTGTAATGGGACCAAAGTAAATTTTGAAATCTTTGTTGCATCAGGTTAGATTCCTGTCTTGACAGTCTGTCAGGGGACTGAAACAGTCATCAGAATCTCTACAAGAGGAAGCAATCGGCATTTCCGCAGTGTGGAGCTCGGTTTATTTACCAGCAGGCAGACCAATCCTGGTAAACAGTTCAGGTGAGAAACACACACACTGGGCGAGGCCATTCAACCTGCCCCATTCATGCTGACCAATGAGAAGCTAATCCCATTTTCCAGCTCTTATAATAATAATAATCTTTATTGTCACAAGTAAGCTTACATTAACACTGCAATGACGTTACTGTGAAAAGCCCCTAGTCGCCACATTCCGGCACCTGTTCAGGTACACGGAGGGAGAATTCAGAATGTCCAAATCATCTAACAGCACGTCTTTCAGGATTTGTGGGAGGAAACCCACGCAGACACGGGGAGAACATGCAGACATCTGTTGCTCATTTGGAGCCATGTACAGCCCGTTGAATAATATTCTCACAACTGAACTGCAGCACAGGATGCAAAGAAGCATTCCTGCACAGAGCGAGCACCTTGGTACATCTGATTTTTTAAAAATTTAGAGTACCCAATTATTTTTTCCAATTAAGGGGCAATTTAGCGTGGCCAATCCACCTACCCCGCACATCTTTGGGTTGTGGGGGTGAAACCCACGCAAACACGGGGAGAATGTGCAAACTCCACACGGACAGTGACCCAGAGCCGGGATCGAACCCGGGTCCTCGGCGCTGTCAGGCAGCAGTGCTAACCCACTGCGCCACCGTGCCGCCTACATTTATGATATCAACGAGCTGTATCCAACTCACCAATTAATCCACCCATTCAATTACATTTTCACAGATTGTCACAAGTGCGATTTGAACTGCCAATCCCACTTTAGGAAGAATGCAAAGATCTCGGAAGGGGATGTAGAAGGCTCAAGAGGATTTACAAGAAGAGTTCGAGGATGAGGGCCCTCTGGAGAAGCTGGGGCACTTTGTAGGGAGGAGAGGGTCCGAGAGGAAATTTGACAGAGGGGCTCAAAATCAGGAAGGGTCTGGCCAGGGTTGAGAGCACGCGCGAGAGAGAGAGAGAGACAAGTGGAGGAGGTTGATTCAATCACAATCAATCGAGGCTTTCAAAAGAGAAAGGCTATAATGAAAGGTTGGGGAACTGAGCTGGGTTCTTTTGAGGGACAGCATGGGTATGTCCTGTTTCAGTGTTGGAACCCTTCTCTGTCAAGGCTGAAGGCAGAGCGGGGAAGGCCCTCGTACACTGAGGGACAGGACATACAGGTAAAAACCTCCTCGAGCCGTCTTTACCAGGTAACACCTGACATGCAAATTAACATTACAGCTATAACCTGTAACAAGTCAAGTCAAGTGGGTAATCTGACACTGCAGAATGCAAAAACCCAGATCTGCATTGCACATTATGTAATGTCAAATTTGACATCATTTAAAGTCATGCTGACTACCACAAAATAAACCCACAATGTTTTGTTTTCACAGAAAACAGAACGGGGACCTTTCTCTTCTGTATTCAGACTCAAATCAAACCTCTTCTCATCACCTCGCCCCAATTCTCCTGTTCACAGTGTAGCATCTTCCCCCCTTTAAATCCCTCAACACCCGACTTTGGACATGACCGCACGCGCACACACACACAGGTGCAAACAATTGTCCTGCGTCAATCCATCCCGACGACCCCTCTCCCAAGAAATAGTTTGCTGCTGGCAGTTGGAGCAAGGGTTGCCAACTCTGTTGGCCATATCCCAGGAGGATTTATCACATGACCTCAGACATCCTGGGGCAGCATGACAGCACAGTGGTTAGCACAATTGCTTCACAGCTCCAGGGTCCCAGGTACGACTCCCGGCTTGGGTCACTGTCTGTGCGGAGTCTGCACGTTCTCCCAGTGTCTGCGCGGGTTTCCTCCGGGTGCTCCGGTTTCCTCCCACAGCCCAAAGGCGTGCAGGTTAGGTGCAGACTCGATGGGCCGAATGGCCTCCTTCTGCACTGTAAATGCTATGAAAAATTCTATGATCCTCTCCGCCATTGGCCGACCTATTGTCCTTGCACAGCCCCATCTTCCCACACCGATTGGACAGCAGACAGACTCTTTAGCTACAGAGAGTGAATGCACTGGCAGTAATCTCCCAAGAATCCTTAAATTCCAGAAGAGTCCCAGAGGATTAGAACACTGCTAACATATTTAAAAGGGAGGAAGGGAAATGTAAATAATTGTAGGTCGGGGCACCGAGGTCCCAGGTTCGATCCCGGCTCTGGGTCACTGTCCGTGTGGAGTTTGCACATTCTCCCCGTGTCTGCGTGGGTTTCGCCCCCACAAGCCACAGATGTGCAGGGTAGGTGGGTAGGTGGATTGGCCAGGCTGAATTGCCCCTTAATTGGAAAAACTGAATTGGGTACTCTAAATTAAAAAAAAAAACAATGATTGTAGGTCAGTTAGCTTATCAGTCATTGGGTAAATGCTACCGAGTCCATTTCAAAGGATGTAATAGCAGATCATTTGGAAATACACAAAACATGGTTTTACCAAGGGGAAATTGTACCGGTCAAATTTATTAGAATTCTTTTGAAGTGGTAACAAGCAGGGTAGATAAAGAGGAACCAGTAGATGTAATATACTTTGATTTCCAAAATGTTTTTGATGATGTATTCGATGAGTGTTCTGCACTGTAAATTCTGTGACGTACCACACAAAAGGCTACTCGAGAGCCCAGGGTATTGTGGGTAGTATATTAGCACAGAGAGAGGATTGGCTAGTTGTTTTTTTTTTCTATAAATTTAGAGTACCCAATTATTTTTTCCAATTAAGGGGCAATTTAGCGTGGCCAATCCACCTACCCTGCACATCTTTGGGTTGTGGGGGCGAGACCCACGCAGACACGGGGAGAATGTGCAAACTCCACACAGACAGTGACCCAGAGCCAGGATCGAACCTGGGAACCTCGGCGCCGTGAGGCTGCAGGGCTAACCCACTGCGCCACCGTGCTGCCCAGGATTGGCTAGTTGATAGAAGTCAGAGAGTTGGGACAAGAGGGGCATTTTCAGAATGGCAATCTGTAACTAATGGAGTGTCACAGGGATCACTGCTGGGACCACAATTAATATTAATGACTTGGACGAGGGAAGTGAATGCTCTATTGCCAATTTTGCAGATGCCACAAAGATAGGTGGGAAGGCAAGAGGTGAGGATGACAGTCACAAAACTTGGCGGGCGGAATATAATGTACGAAAATGTGAAGTTTGAACTTAGGAAGAATAAAGGAGCTGAATATTAATTAAATGGAGAAAGACTGCAGAAAGCTGCAGCTCAGAGGGATCTGGGAGCCCTAGTGCATATCATCACAAAAAGCTAGCATGCAAATTCAGCAAGTAATCGGGGAGACAAATGGAACGTTGGCCTTTATTTCACAGGTAATGGAGTATAAAAATAGGGAAGTCCTGCTGAAACCTGGAATACTGAACAGTTATGGCCCCCTTATCGAAGGGCAGACATTGGACCGCATTGCAGGCAGTCCAGAGAAGGTTCACTAAGTTGATCTTGGGTATGGAGGGATTTTCTTATGAGGAGGTCAAGTCCGTACTCAAAAGGTGACCTTATTAAGACCTCATTGAACACTTCTTGGAAATCAAAGTATATTACATCTACTGGTTCCCCTTCATCTATTCTGCTTGAAGGGCAGCACAGTGGCGGGGGGGGGGGGGGTTAGTCCTGTTGCCTCATGGCCCCGAGGACCCAGGTTCGATCCCGGCTCTGGGTCACTGTCCGTGTGGAGTTTGCACATTCTCCCCGTGTCTCTCACCCCCACAACCCAAAGATGTGCAGGCTAGGTGGATTGGCCACGCTAAATTGCCCCTTAATTGGAAAAATGAATGGGGTACTCTAAATTTAAAAACAAACTATCCTGCTTGTTACCACTTCAAACAGATTCTAATTTGGCAGGCATAATTTCCCCTTTGTGAAGGCAGCTTTGTGCATTTCTAAATGCTCTTCTATTACATTCTTTGGTGTAGAGATGCTGGCGTTGGGCTGGGGTGAGCACAGTAAGTAGTCTTACAACACCAGGTTAAAGTCCAACAGGTTGGTTTGGAATCACTAGCTTTCGGAGCACTGCTCCTTCCTCAGGTCCTCCAAACACCCGAGGAAGGAGCAGTGCTCTGAAAGCTAGTGATTTCAAACCAACCTGTTGGACTTTAACCTGGTGTTGTATTACATTCTTCGTATCGGATTCTCAGGGGGTTTGACAGGGTCGGTGCGGAGGTTGTTTCCTCTTGTGGGAGAGTCTGGGAGCAGAGGGCAGAATCGGAGTGAGGGGGTCGCCCATTTCAGACAGAGAGGAGGAGGAATTTCTTCCCTCAGAGGGGAGAGAATCTGTGGAATTCTTTACCGCAGAGAGCTGTAGAGATCAGCACAGTAGCATTGTGGATAGCACAAATGCTTCACAGCTCCAGGGTCCCAGGTTAGATTCCCGGCTTGGGTCACTGTCTGTGCGGAGTCTGCACATCCTCCCAGTGTGTGCGTGGGTTTCCTCCGGGTGCTCCGGTTTCCTCCCACAGTCCAAAAGATGTGCAGGTTAGGTGGATAGGCCATGATAAATTGCCCTTAGTGTCCAAAATTGCCCTTAGTGTTGGGTGGGGTTACTGGGTTATGGGGATAGGGAGGTGGTGTTGACCTCGGGTAGGGTGCTCATTCCCAAGAGCCGGTGCAGTCTCAATGGGCCGAATGGCCTCCTTCTGCACTGTAATTTCTATGATTAAGTATGTTCAAGGCCGAGACAGAGTGAGGGAATTATGGGGATAAGGTGGGAAAGTGGAATTGAGGATTATCACATCAGATCAGCCACAATTTCTTTGAATGGCGGAGCAGACTCGATGGGCCGAGTTGGCCAATTTCTGCTCCTATGTCTTATGGTCTAACCCTGAAAAGAGCAGAGAGGCTGAGGGGTGACCTGGTGGAGGTGTTCAAAATTATAAGGGGTATAGATAGGGTGGATAGGAAGGAACATCTCCCCTTCGTGGAGGGGTCAATAATCAGGGGGCATTAAGGGGCAGGAGAATTAGAGGGGATTTGAGGAAAAGCTTGTTAAACCCAGAGGGTGGTGGGAATCTGGAATTCGCTGACTGAAAGGGTGGTAGAGGCGGGAAACCTCAGCATTTAGATGAGCGTTTGGAACACCATCACAAACAAAGCTATGGAGCAACTGCTGGGAAATGGAATGAGAATAGGTTTGATGGCAGTGCAATTGCAATGGGCCGAAGGGCCTGTGTGCTGTAGAACTCTGACTATAACCTCAGGCTAGGGTGAGGGAGGTGGTAAAAATGTTAGTGACAGACTGGTTTGCTGGCAAAGTCATAGGAGAACTCCCAACGTCCTCACGGACTGGCTCCAGGAACACATCATTGCTAAGTGTCGGTCTGCATGTGCACAGACACGTGGGCCCCACCACTCAGGAAGACCAGACACGTAGTAGCCACTTTAAATCATTAGGATAAGGAAGAACAAAAAAGGTAAAACACTTTTACAACTTTACAAAAAGTGATCACCATTAAAACCAACGATTCAATTTTTCGATCAAAGGCAATTAAGAAAAATAATTCTTCCAGTTTGAACCCTTTGAAACCTCCAGGCACTCTCTCACCAACCTTCACAATTCCCAAACCTGTTCAACTGGTTTAAACAACAGCTCAATGCAATCACGTGTGGATGTTAATTACCCGATTTAGAACACACAGTTCAGGGCTTCACCATGAGCTGCCCAGACCCCAAGCCGCACTTTACAAGAACAGGCACCGTGAGAAAGGCCAACATTACGGCACAGTTGTACAAACACGGGAGGGGACATGACTTTAGTGGGCAGTACGGTAGCACAGTGGTTAGCACCGTGGCTTCACAGTGCACGGGTCCCAGGTTCGATTCCCCACTGGGTCACTGTCTGTGCGGAGTCTACACGTTCTCCCCGTGTCTACGTGGGTTTCCTCCGGGTGCTCCGGTTTCCTCCCACAGTCCAAAGATGGGCAGGTTAGGTGGATTGGCCATGCTAAATTGTCCTCAAGTGACCAAAAAAGGTTAGGAGGGGTTACGGGGATAGGGTGGAAGTGAGGGCTTAAGTGGGCCGGTGCAGACTCGATGGGCTGAATGGCCTCCTTCTGCACTGTATGTTCTATGACCACACCCTCAAAGAAACCACTAAACACGTTGCGAAGTCTACAATATGCCATTGCTGCCCTCACAGGAGTTCCTTCCTTTCAATAAGTTACAGCAGGAAGTCTTACAACACAAGGTTAACCAACAGGTTTGTTTCGAATCACTAGCTTTCAGTGCACTGCTCCTTCCTCAGGTGACTCACCGGAGATTCACCCGAGGAAGGAGCCGTGCTTAGAAGGCTACTGATTCGAAACAAACCTGTTGGACTTTAGCCTGGTGTTGCAAGACTTCTTACTGTGCTCACCCCAGTCCAATGTCGGCATCTCCACTTTATGTGACAGGCCACTGCTGGAATTTTCCTCAATCACACCCACATCCCTGAAAGTTTTTACACAGGAGACTCACGATGAGAACACGGGGAGAGGCAAGTGAGCACAATAAATGATACATTGCACAGAAATGGCACCTTGGAAGTCTGTACCCTCAGAACCCTGAGCAGGACAGGGGTGGGTAAAAAGGATTTAGGCAGATTGCTCACCTTAGGCCCAGAATAGAACAGCAGGGGGGTTAGAGTCAGAGGATCACAGAATTGGCAGCACGGTGGCACAGTGGTTAGCATTGCTGCCTCACGGCACTGAGGACCCGGGTTCGAATCCCGGCCCTGGGTCACTGTCCGTGTGGAGTTTGCACATTCTCCCCGTGTCTGCGTGGGTTTCACCCCCCACAACCCAAAGATGTGCAGGGTAGGTGGATTGGCTACGCTAAATTGCCCCTTAATTGGAAAAAATAATGGGGTACTCTAAATTTATTTTTGAAAAAATAGGAGCACAGAATTTAACAGTGCAGGAGGCCATTCAGCCCATTGAGTCTGCACCAGCTCTTGGAAAGAGCACCCTACCCACACCTCCATAACCCCACCTGACCTTTTTTTGTCACTCAAGGGGCAATTTAGCATGGCCAATCCACCCAACCAGCACATCTTTGGACTGTGGGAGGAAACGAGCACCCGGAGGAAACCCACGCAGACACGGGGAGGACGTGCAGACTCTGCACAGAGAGTGACCCAAGCCGGGAATGGAACCCGAGACCCTGGAGCTGTGAATCAACAGTGCTAACCACTATGCCACCGTGGAGGTTTGGCTGAATTGCTCTTTCCGCTGACACGGACAGGATGGGCCAAATGGCCTCGTGCTTCAAAATGATCAGAATTCTACAATTACTGGAATAATGGTAGGATTGCTTCTCTTACAGCAGAGAAGGGCGAGGAGGAGGAGGGGGGGGGGGGGGATTTAAAGATTGGACCGATCACATTTTGGGCCTCTGACCTTTCCCTTCAAAGCACTGTGCTGGTGGATATCGGGGTAACCAAGGATTGAGTTCCAGAGATATCAGCTATGTCCTCCTCCCACACCAGCTGCTGTCAGATAAGCATTACCTCACGTCTGTCAGTCATGGTACAGTGAGACACACCCTCCCCTCCGTCAGGAGGGAGTAGGCAAGTTGAACTACAAAGCCGTGTGCACAAACCCCAGGCAAACCCTGGCAGAGCAGCTCGGAGGGAAAGGCAGGTGCCACCTTTCAGGAGGAGAGGTTAAGCGGAGTGCACACCCTCACAGAGATGACAGAGCACCCCAGTCCAAATCCTCCCACCCTCCCAAACATCAGCAGCTGCTGCACCCACTGACAGAAATAAACAGACCCTGGGCAGAGTACACAGGAGATTGACAAGAACACGGCCGGGGCTGGAAAATTGCAGCCATGAGGAAAGATTGCGGAGAATAGGGTTAGATTCCTCAGAACAGAGACGACCAAGGGGTGAGCCGATAGAGGGTTACAAAAATGAGGGGCCTCGATAGGGTAGACAGGAAAGACTCATTCTCCTAGTGGAGGGGGGTCAGTACCGGGGACACAGATTTAAGGCACTTGATGGGATTAGAGGGGATATTAGGAACTATTTCAGCCAGAGATGGGTGTCAGGAACGGATTTCCCCAGCTGGGGGTGGAGGCGGAAATGTTAGACGGTACCTGGATCTGCACCGTACCCAAAGTGCTGTAACTTGCAAAGCTACTGATCCGGCACTGGGGTTAGAATAGCCATCTGTTTTTTCAGCTGGTAGAGGGCGATGGGCTCTTTCTGTGCTAGGGCCTTTCCATAGCTCAATCTCCACCTGCCTCCGTTAAATATAGACACACTCTGGCAGTCCCAACGGCCCTGGAGAAGGAACCCCCATCAGAGATTCAGCCCCGGGATCAGGGGGCTGATTATTTGGGGCAGCACGGTGGCATAGTGGTTAGCACAACTGCTTCACAGCTCCAGGGTCCCAGGTTCGATTCCCGGCTTGGGTCACTGTCTGCGCGGAGTCTGCACGTTCTCCCAGTGTCTGCGTGGGTTTCCTCCGGGTGCTCCGGTTTCCTCCCACAGCCCAAAGAAGATGTGCAGGTTAGGTGGATTGGCCATGATAAATTGCCCTTGGTGTTGGGTGGGGTTACTGGGTTATGGGGATAGGGTGGGGTTGTGGGTTTGGGTAGGGTCCTCTTTCCAAGAGCTGGTGCAGACTCGATGGGCTGAATGGCCTCCTTCTGCACTGTAAATTCAATGAAGGTTTCGGACTGCGGTACGGAGAAGCATAGTCACTCAAAAGGGGCTGTGAATCTTTGGAATTCCCCCAGAGGGTTCTGCATGCTCCATCACGGAGTACATGGCTGGGATGGACAGGTTTGTCTCCTCTCCGGAATGAGGGAGCCAGGGAGGCAGTGGGGGAGGGAAGTTGAAGTTTTAGGATCTGCCAGGTGAAAATCGGAGGTGAAAAATGGGCTGCACGGTGGCACAGTGATTAGCACGGTTGCTTCACGGCACCAGGGTCCCGGGTTCGATTCCCGGCGTGGGTCACTGTGCGGAGTCTGCACATTCTCCCCGCATGGGCTTCCTCCGGGTGCTCCGGTTTCCTCCCACAAGTCCCGAAAGACGTGCTGTCATGTGAATTGGACATTCTGAATTCTCCCCATGTACCCGAACAGGTGCCAGAATGTGGTAAGTAGGGGATTTTCACAGTAACTTATTTGCAGTGTTAATGCAAGCCTACTTGTGACACTAATAAAGATTACTATTATAAAACCACAAGACTGGATCTGCAGGAACACTGTTCCAATTCACGGTGTCAGCAAGGAAAACTGATACATATCAGGAACCTGCCCAGTCCAGGAGTCAACAACAACAACATCTCTGTTTTAACTATCTCAACATCATCTGAACCCTTTTGCCAGGTCTTCCTGCAACGCTCCCACCTCATTCCATCCAGCTCCGTGAACAATTCAGCCTCTCCCACATCATTGTTGTGCTGTTCTAACAAATAATGAGATTCATCCGAGAGATTGAAACCGGGATCATTCGTTTATTCACGCCAGTGAGTTTAGCAACCTTTTCCTCAAAACTCTTAAAAGCATGTACATTTCAGCGGGATCAGCCATCATTAAACAGATCCCGTGCTCATTAATTAGTTAAATAACTCGCTTATTCACCGGCATGACATTCTGATGACAATTAACTTTAGAATCAGATTTCTGTCACCGGACGCAAGTGGCCAATCTAGTTTTACCGGATTGAATATTCACATCATCTGACGACACAATAGAGGTAGTGATTGCACAGAACACACCCTATAAACACAAAAATCTGTGTGGGTGTCCCTGTTGACATCAAAGTTCAGAACTATAAAGCCACTGTTGCCAGCTACAGATCCTCCCGTGACGACTGGATCCGTAAACAATTTGCAGGCCAGCGTCAAATACCCTTCCGAGCCGGGCAGCAGGGTGGCGCAGTGGTTAGCACTGCTGCCTCACGGTGCCGAGGTCCCAGGTTCGATCCCGGCTCTGGGTCACTGTCCGTGTGGAGTTTGCACATTCTCCCCGCATCTGCGTGGGTTTCACCCCCCCACAACCCTAAAGATGTGCAGGGCAGGTGGATTGGCCACGCTAAATTGCCCCTTAAATTGGGGAAAAAGGGATTGGGTACTCTAAATTAAAGAAAAGAAAAACCCCCTTTTGAGTCAAGTTGGTTGAATTCATTGCGATATTGGAATGGGTTAATGCAAACCCATCGCCTTCCCAATGTCATTCCGCTCTGGGGATAGGATAGAGATGGAGGGGAGAAGGACAAGTTAAGATGACGCAGCCTGGGGAGATTGGCATCCATTCAAATGGATGGTTCTTTGGAGCCAACAGCAACTTTGCCGTGGGTTTGCCAGTCTGCTGGATATGGGTACATCGCACCAGACTATTGGAACACTACAAACATCAGGATGTGACCCAGACCGGATATCTCATTCCCAATGACATCATGCCTCACAAGTGCTGACCTCGGATGTCACATTAGAACTCCTGCAAATTACTCAGTTTATCAATCATTCCTTCAGCTGGGGTGACACAGCGGTTAGCACTGCTGCCTCACAGCACTAGGGACCCAGGGCGGCAGGGTGACACAGCAGTTAGCACTGCTGCCTCAGCGCCAGGGACCCAGGGCAGCATGGTGACACAGCAGTTAGCACTGCTGCCTCAGCACCAGGGACCCAGGGCGGCACGGTGACACAGCGGTTAGCACTGCTGCCTCAGCGCCAGGGACCCAGGGCGGCAGGGTGACACAGCGGTTAGCACTGCTGCCTCACAGCGCCAGGGACCCAGGTTCAATTCCGGCCTTGGGTGTCTGTGCGGAGTCTGCACGTTCTCCCCGTGTCTGTATGGGTTTCCTCCAGGTGCTCCGGTTTCCTCCCACAGTCCAAAGATGTGCAGGTTGGGTGGGGTTATGGGGATAGGGGAGTGGGCCTGGGTAGGGCACTCTTTCAGAGGGTCGGTGCAGGCTCGCTGTGAGAAAGCCTCCAGTCGGTTGGAAAAACACTAATATTCCCTTATTCAATGTGGAGATGCCAGCGTGGGACTGGGGTGAGCACAGTAAGAAGACATGCAACACCAGGTTAAAGTCCAACAGGTTTGTTTCAAACACGAGCTTTCGGAGCACTGTTCCTTTCACCTGAGCAGGGATTGACCCGAGGAAGGAGCAGCGCTCCGATAGCTAGTGATTTGAAACAAATCTGTTGGACTTTAACCTGGTGTTGTAAGGCTTCTTACTTATTCAAAAAGGGAGCGAGGCAGAAGGTAGGAAACTATAGACCGGTTAGTTTAACCTTTGTCTTTGGGAAATTGTTAGAATCCATTATTAAAGGAAGTGATAATGAACATGACATTTGGAAAGTCAAAACACGATCCATCAGAGGCAGCATGGTTTTATCAAGGGCAAATCATATTTGATTAGTTTAGTAGAATTCTTCAAAGATGTAACAAGCAAGGGCAGCACGGAGGCGCAGTGGTTAGCACTGCTGCCTCACAGCGCTGAGGTTCCCAGGTTCGATCCCGGCTCTGGGTCACTGTCCGTGTGGAGTTTGCACATTCTCCCTGTGTCTGCGTGGGTTTCACCCCCACAACCCAAAGATGGGCAGGGTAGGTGGATTGGCCACGCTAAATTGCCCCTTAATTGGAAAAAAAGAATTGGGTACTCTTAAATTTTTTTTTAAAGATGCAACAAGCTGGATAATGGGGATCCTGTAGATGTAGTATATCTAGACTTCCAGAAGGCGTTTGATAAGGTGCCGCACAAAAGGTTAATGGTCAAGGTTAGATCACATAGGGGTGGGGGTTATTTATTAACTTGGATAGAAGACTAGCTGACGGACAGAAGACAGAGTCGGGATAAATGGGTCTTTTTCTGGAAGGCAAGATGTAACTAGCGGGGTACCACAACTATTTACAATCTATAAAAATGTAAACGCAAATGTTGCCACAGTCCCAGGTGACCATAGGCTGCTTTCCCCTTTGAGGGGGGAGAGCTGACTGGCGGTGATTTAACCTGAGGGTTGCCACACCTCAGGCGAGGGGCAAGGTTAAGGCAGGGATTTCACCTCAGCCGGTCCGGGGAATTGAAGTCGCGCTGCTGGCTTCTGCTCTGCATCACAAACCAGCCGTACAACCAACTGAGCTGTGCCAGCCCCTGTTTACAATCGAGATTGGTGACCTGGACTCGGGGATAGAAGGTACGATAGCCAAATTTAAGGATGGCACTAAAATACATGGGATGGTAAGTTGTGGATAGCAAGTTGCAATGAGTGGGTTAGTAGAGTGGGCCAAATTTGGCAGATGGAGTTTAATGCGGATAAGTGCGAGGTTAGTCGGGAAAATAGAAATGCAAATTCTCATCTAAATGGAGAGAAACATGTACTTCTGTGCAGAGGGATCTGGGTGTCCTTGTGCGTGAATCACAAAGTTAGTACGCAGGTGCAGCAGGTAGTAAGGATGTCAAATTGAATTTTGGAATTGATGGCTAAAACAATGGAATATAAAACAGGGATTATGTTGCTGTAACTGTACAATGCATTGGGGAGATCGCTCCGCTCCCGAAGTACTGTGCACAGTTGTGGTCCTCTTATTTGAGGAAGGACGTAGTTGAATTAGAGGCATTTCAGAGGACGTTTACTAGATTGATTCCAATCTAGTGCTAACCCACTGCGCCAACGTGCCGCCACTCCTCAAATTAAATTTGAAAACCAACTGGTTGAGCAGAGCTCCTCCGGGAGTGGAAGCTGCCACCCACACCAACATGTGACTGACGTCCGACACTTGCACATTCCTCTGAGCAAGTCAAGACAGGCAGTAAAGACAGGCAGGAATTACTCATTTGCCATTGGTGCGTACATTCCAAGGACAAATATTTTCCATAAGGACATTCATGAAGTAATGGTTCACCAGACCAAACGGAAGGATTGTCGAAAGAGGACAGATTGGTTAGACCAGGCCTCCATTTTCACTGGGATTTAGAAGAATGGGGGGGGGGCACGGTGGCACAGCGGTTAGCACTGCTGCCTCACGTCACGGGGGATCCGGCTTCGATCCCAGCCCCGGGTCACTGTCCATGTGGAGTTTGCACATTCTCCCCATCATCATAGAATTTACAGTGCTGAGAAATGAAAAAAAGAAAATGGCTTATTGTCACGAGTCGGCTTCAATGAAGTTACTGTGAAAAGCCCCTAGTCGCCACATTCCGGCGCCTGTTCGGGGAGGCTGGTATGGGAATTGAACCGTGCTGCTGGCCTGCCTTGATCTGCTTTAAAAGCCAGCGATTTAAGCAGGCCATTCAGCCCATCTAGTCTGCACCCACCTTGGAAAGAGCACCCTAGCGCCAGAGCGAGGTGACTTCTTGCAAGCTTTGCCCAGCATGCCCTCTAATTCTATCTTTTACTCTCGTTCTATGCTTCTCAAACTTCATTCCATCTCTTTTAAACTCTCTAACAATGTTCTAATTCAATTACTTTCTCTACACCTTGCTATAACTGTAACATTATATTCTGCAGTCTCTCCTTCCTTCCCTATGCACTGTATGCATTGTTTGTACAGCAGGCAAGAAGCAATACTTTTCACTGTATACTAATACATAGAACATAGAACATAGAACAGTACAGCACAGAACAGCCCCTCGATGTTGTGCCGAGCCATGATCACCCTACTCAAACCCACGTATCCACCCTATACCCGTAACCCAACAACTCCCCCCTTAACCTTTTTTTAGGACACTACGGGCAATTTAGCATGGCCAATCCACCCAACCTGCACATCTCTGGGCTGTGGGAGGAGACCGGAGCACCCGGAGGAAACCCACGCAGACACGGGGAGAACGTGCGGACTCCGCACAGACAATGGCCCAAGCTGGGAATCGAACCAGCGACCCTGGAGCCATGAGGCAATAGTGCAGAGGTCCAGTCACCAATGGTATCCAGGGCATCAGAGAGCATAGCAGTAGAACATAGAACATAGAAAAATACAGCACAGAACAGGCCCTTCGGCCCACGATGTTGTGCCAAACCTTTGTCCTAGATTAATCATAGATTATCATAGAATTTACAGTGCAGAAGGAGGCCACTCGGCCCATCGAGTCTGCACCAGCTCTTGGAAAGAGCTCCCTACCCAAGGTCCACACCTCCACCCTATCCCCATAACCCAGTAACCGCACAATTTTGGACACGAAGGGCAATTTATCACGGCCAATCCACCTAACCTGGACATCTTTGGACTGTGGGAGGAAACCGGAGCACCCGGAGGAAACCCACGCACACACGGGGAGGATGTGCAGACTCCACACAGACAGTACATTTCTAACAGATCCACATGATCATGTTAAATGACAGAGCAGGCCCGAAGGGCCTCATCCTGTGCCTAATTTCTATGCCATGAAAGGTGCTATACAAATTCAAGTCTTTAACAGTTAAAATAAATAAATAGATTGAACAAACCTGTCCAGTAACCCCCAAATTTACAACTGGGTAGGGGGAAGTTAAGAATAAGAAAGAATTTGGTAGATCGGAGCAAAGAAATCATTGTTTTTTTGGGGGAAAAAGAAACGAAGCAAAAAGGAACCACCAGATTAGCGATATCCTCAAAAAGGAATAAAATCAGGAAATGCATTTTTAAAAATTATTTTGTTACACACAAGAGATAGAGAGAATCTCGAACTCAATGAAGGATTCTAAAAAAATTCTGGCACTGGAGGTTAATAGAACGTAAAGCAATATTGGGGCCAATGCAGGTGAATGGCTCTAACAGATAGGCAGACGGAATATCTCCTTTGTTTTAAAGTATATAAAAACTTTGCTGTTTGATTCTGGATGTGTACAATCAACATACCCCACCCAGTTACTGCCTCACTACACCTTTGGACCGAAAATCCTACCCTGTCCCCCAAGCACTGAACCTTCCAGCCTGCACCACACAGACCATCCCCTCCTCCACTAATCGCCATTTTACTCATTCGCAGGTATTTTAGAGAAGAGAGAGAGAGAGAGAGAGAGAGGAGACACACACACACGCAGGTATTTTTGAGAGAGAGAGAGAGAGAGAGACACACGCAGGTATTTTTAAAGAGAGAGAGAGAGAGAGACACACACAGGTAATTTTGAGAGAGAGGAAATTAAGAAACAAAGCCCATGGCTTAGTTTAGACTCGGGCTAGAGTCTGTAACCCGAATAGCAGCAATAAATATTTCCACACACATTCTTCCAGCTTTAAACCTTCTTCAATAAAACATACCTCGAGTGGTTCCAACTCCGAAATCACCTGGCGAACCGTGGGAGGTGTTATGTTAAAACATTTTATATTAATTATTAAACTATAGCACCAATTAAAGTTTAACCTAACGCACAGTTAGAGCTCACATCAAACTTGGCTCACTTGTACCAAGAGAATTCTGAAAATAAATGCACTTCGTTTGGGATTGTTGTTACTCTTCCATCGCCCCCCCCCCCCCCCCCCCCCCCATCCCCCCATCCTGTGGGGACTGGCTCTATCTGGGGCAGTGGGAAAGAAAGAGATTGGGGGGGAAAGCGAGGCAGCACAGTGGTTAGCTCTGCTGCCTCAGGGTCCCAGGTTCCATTCCGGCCTTGGGTCACTGTCTGTGTGGAGTTTGCACGCTCTCCCCGTGTCTGCGTGGGTTTCCTCCGGGTGCTCCGGTTTCCTCCCCCGGTCCAAAAGACGTGCAGGGGGAAGTGAATCGGCCATGATAGTTTGCCTCTTTAGGTGCCCAAAAAGAGAGTTAGGTGGGGTTACGGGGGAATAGGGCCCCCACGGTAGGGCGTTCTTTCAAAGTGTTGGTGCAGACTCGATGGGCCTCCTGCACTTTGGGATTCTATGAATAGGGGTAGGGTCTAGCAGGGGGGGGGGGGGGGGAAGAGAGAGAGAGAGAGAGAGAGATTGGATCTGGGGGGGGGGGGGGGGGGGGGGGGGGGGAGACCGAGGAGAGTAACCTCAGTTACACAGCTGAAGAATTTACTGTTTCTCAGTCACCACAGAAGGTGCTAAACCCGAGCTCACCCACCCACCCACATACATTCCCAGCTGTTATCTTTATCAATACAAAACACAGTGGGACTGACCTTTTGGGTGGGCAAAGGGGTCGTTGCTCTTGAGAATGGGGGCAAAGCGGCTGTTGGTCTGGTAGCCCTGCCGGGGGGTGAAGGTGCAGACAGTCTTGTGGCTGGACAGACAGTTGACCAGGAAGCAGGTTAGCTCTGCCCCTTCCTCCAACAGGGCCAGATCACAGCCCTGGGTACCACAGCACTGCTCCAGGCAGGAGAGCGAGTTATTCACCAGGCTGACAGCCAGCAGCCTGGCTCCGTCCTCGAAGCTCCGGTCGTGCAGCGAGAGGTCCTTGGAGAGGTTGTAGGATCCGGTGCAGGTCTGCAGCGAGGGGTCGGAGCTGGCTGAAGCCAGGAACAGGATAGCCAGCACGAGCCAGAGGCACCAACTCTGCGCCATTCCGCACAGCAACACACACCCCCAAATCCTGGGAGTGAAACTGACCCAGAAACTGACCAACTCTCACTGCAAAACTGACCCAGAAACTGACCAACTCTCACTCCAAAACTGACCCAGAAACTGACCAACTCTCACTCCAAAACTGACCCAGAAACTGACCAACTCTCACTCCAAAACTGACCCAGAAACTGACCAACTCTCACTCCAAAACTGACCCAGAAACTGACCAACTCTCCAAAACTGACCCTGAAACTGACCAACTCTCACTCCAAAACTGACCCAGAAACTGACCAACTCTCACTCCAAAACTGACCCAGAAACTGACCAACTCTCACTCCAAAACTGACCCAGAAACTGACCAACTCTCACTCCAAAACTGACCCAGAAACTGACCAACTCTCACTCCAAAACTGACCCAGAAACTGACCAACTCTCACTCCAAAACTGACCCAGAAACTGACCAACTCTCACTCCAAAACTGACCCAGAAACTGACCAACTCTCACTCCAAAACTGACCCAGAAACTGACCAACTCTCACTCCAAAACTAACCCTGAAACTGACTAACTCTCCACTCCAAAACTGACCCTGAAATTGGTCGACTTCGAGAAGCGTTTCCGGAAACTCGGAGTAAATTCACCTCCCCCAGACCGGCACACCTTTGTCCCAAGCAAACTTGGAGACAACTTTCAGCTCAAACTTTATATCGTCCACTTCCCTGTAGCTGACGTCAGCGACAGGAGCCAACAGGAAACCCGGAATTAACTGGCCCCAACTTTTAATTATTCATCAACTTTCATCTCTCTCTCTCCCCGTTTAAAGAAAAATAAGAAAATTGGCTCCTCCAGTATAATATAGTTTGGTTTAAAGAAAAATTTGGGGGTGGGGGGAGTTAATTATTTCAATTATTATCTCTTTACATCACAATGAGGAACTATGAGAATTTGTAACCACCCCCCTCACACACACACACACACACATCACACCTTCAACATTTGGAAAATAGCATTTCCAATCGCCAAACCAGTTGTCCCAAATCCCAGTGGGAGATAAATTATTAATCTCCTGGTTTAAAGGATGCTCCAATCATTAATGAGTGTATTAATTAGAATTCCCCCCACAAACACACAGGGAGGGAACTGACCTCTGTTACCGAGACTTTTCAGTTATTTCAAGTTATGCTTTTATAAAGATGAAGTCAATACAGAATTAATTAAAGACCCCACCCCGGAGATTTTCTTTTCCAGAATGATGTGTGGAAGTGATGAGTTAGTTAGTTGGATGACATGCTCTTTTCCAATGAACTTCATTTGCATAATTATTATTGTCTAATTTCCCAGTTGAGCAATGTAAATCTTTCCAGTTCCAAATCAGCCTTTGATGTATTTAAGAGCTTACCACCTGATTTTCCATGAGGACTACATAGGTCCCAGCACCGTTTGCCACGCTATCAGACACTCCAGCAGCAGCCCCGACTACACCCTACCCCTCCCACCCACAATACCCCTGATGCTTGATCAATGATTCCTGAAGCGAGATTGGACGACAATCGAAGGCTTTATTGTACTGGATGTTTCCCCCAGCAGCGGAGGTACAGAATGCAGCTGCTGGGGAGACACAGGGCGCGATTCTCCGCCCCCCACGCCGGGTGGGAGAATAGCGGGAGGGCCTCCCGACATTTTTCATGCCCTCCCGCTATTCTCCCCCCCCCACGTCCGATCCACGCCACGAATCGCCGCTCGCCATTTTTTACGGCGAGCGGCGATTCTCCGAGGCCGATGGGCCGAGCGGCCGGCCCTTCACGCCCGTTTCATCACGTCGTGAAACGGGCGCCAGATGCCCGTTTGGGACATCTAGAGGCCCGATTGGCACGGGAGCACCACGACTGTGCTCGGGAGGGGACAGGCCCGCGATCGGTGCCCACCGATCGTCGGGCCAGCGTCCAAAACGGACGCACTCTTTCCCCTCCGCCGCCCGGCAAGATCAAGCCGACACGTCTTGTCGGGCAGCTGAGGAGAAAGACGGCAACTGCGCATGCGCGGGTTGGCGTTGTCCAACCTGCGCATGGGCGGCTGATGTCATCGGCCGCGTCAGCCGCTGTGATGCACGGGGCTGCGCTCCTAGCCCCGCCCAGGGGGGAGAATCGGCCCCGGAAGTGGCCGTGAAGGCTGCCGTGGGTCATGGCCTGTCCCACGGCAGCCTTTACGATTCTCCGCATTTGCGGAGAATCTCGCCCACAGGCTCTTATACTCCGTCTTACTGGGCGGAACCAGCAGGCATTTATAATTTTAACATTTTAAACAGAGAGATCCAACACACACACACAAGAACCTCGCAATAACACACCCAACTCCTCTCATCCCTAAACCTACCCACACATTAAATCCCCTGCCCTTATCCCTTCCCTTCCCCCCTCCCCGCTGACAGTCAATTTTCCTTGAAGAAGCCGATGAATGGCTGCCACCCCCGAGCGAGCCCCTGCAGTGCCCCTTAAGGCAAACTTCATTTTCTCTAGCCTAAGAAACCCTGTCATGTCACTGACCCCAAACCCCCGACTTTGGAGGCTCCGATTCCCTCCATCCCAGCAAAATCCGTCTCTGGGTCACCATGGAGGCAAAGGCCAAAACGTCGGCCTCCCCCACCCCCCTCCCACCCCCAGGCTCCCGGACCTCCCGACACTCCAAATATTGCCACCTCTGGACTCAGAGTCACCCTCCCTTCCAGGACCTCTGCCATGACGTCTGAGAATCCCTGTCAACAGCCCCTCAGCCTCGGACACGCCCAAAACATATGCACATTTGCAGGACTTCCCCCACATCGCCCACACCTGTCCTCCACCTCCTCAAAAAACCGACTTGTCCGGGTCACACTCATGAGAGCCCTGCGGACCACCTTAAATTGGATCAGGCTACGCCTGGCGCACAACAAGGATCCATTGACTCTCCTCAGGGCCTTCCCCCACAACCCAACTTCCAACTCTCCTCCCAGCTCTTGCTCCCACTTCCTGGTCACCTCCCCAGTTGGGATGCCTTCCCACTCCATCAGTTCCTTATATATTTCCGAGACTCTCCTCTCCCCAACTCCTGTTTTAGACGTCGCCTTATCCTGTAGTCCGCTTAGTGGGAGGCAAAGGAAGGTCGGGACCTGCCTCCGAACATAATCCCTGCGAGTACCGGAACCCTTTCCCACCCGGCAACTCTAACTCCTCCTCCAGTTCCTCCAGGCTAGGGAAGGCCTCCTCAATGGAGAGGTCCCCAAATCTCTCAGTCCCTGCCCGCTGCCACTTCCTGAAGCCCCCGTCCAGCCCCCTCCCCGAAACAAACCAGTGGTTATCACAGATCGGTGACCACACCGACGCCTGACCCCTCCCCTCTGAGAACGCTCCCAACCGTGAGTTGCTTTGATGCAAAACGTGCTCCCCGTAAGGACACTGGACGCTGATTCCAATAGAAACGTTCAAAAGGGCAATTACTTGAAGAAGCAGGAAATAAATTTCAAGGCCAGTGGCAAAGACAGTGGAACCAATTGGAAAACTCTATCAGAGAGCATGGGAGTGATGGGCTGAATAGTCTCATTCTGTGATGTAAAGGAATCTATGACCCAAGTCAATGCCACAGATATCTCACTTTGTCACAACTCAGTAAGGTATCTGAAGAACGTTGTGATGAATTGGTTTAAAATGAGGCAGCTCTTGTCCTTCTCCTGTAGTGAACCAATCCCCACGGTGCATGTACGTGACTCTCAATAGACTCCAACGCATGAGACTCATTGGTCGTTTCTTATTCTATGTATTCATTAGCTGCATGTTTGCATATCATGACAACACACACTCTCAAACACACACACTCTCACACACAATGTCACACACAGTCTCACACACACTCACACACACACACACTGACACACTCTCACACACTCTGACACACAATCTCACTCACACACACACACACTCTCACACACAATTTCTCACACACACACAATCTCTCACACACATTCTGACACACACTCTCACACACACTCTCTCACACACACAATCTCTCTCACACGCACACACACTCCCTCTCACACTCTCTCACACACACACAATCTCTCACACACACAATCTCTCACACTCACACACATTCTGACACACACTCATCTCACACACACTCTCACACACTCTCACACACACTTTCACACACACACACAATCTCTCACACTCACACACATTCTGACACACACTCTCACACACACAATCTCACACACACTCACACACACACACTTTCACACACAATTTCTCACACAATCTCACGCACACACACACACTCTCACACTCACACACACACTCTGACACACACTCTGACACACTCGCTCACACACTCTCACACACTCTCTCACACACATTCTGACACATACGTATGTACACACCATACCCATACCACACACACAGCACACATGCACACTCACAGACACACTCTCTCTCACACACACATGCTGTCACACACACACACACTCTCTCACACACACACGCACGTACACTATACCCATACCACACACACTGCGTACATGCACATTCACAGACATACACTTTCACACACACGCTCTCACACAACCTCACACACACTCACACACACTTGCATGCTCTCACACACACACTCTCACACATACACTCTCACACATACACTCTCACACACACTCTCACACTCACATACATCTCCAAGTCAGTACATCATGAGTTTAAATTGGAGCTTTAAGTTGAAAGCTGTGGAGAATTTCCAGCATTTTCTATTTCCTGCGGCACAGTGGTTAGCACTGCTGCCTCACAGCTCCAGGTACCCGGGTTCGATTCCGGCCTCGGGTGACTGTGCGGAGACTGCGCGCTCTCTCCGTGTCTGCGTGGATTTCCTCCGGGGGCTCCGGTTTCCTCCCACAGTCCAAAGATGCGCAGTTATGGGGATAGGGTGGGGGAGTGGACCTGGATAGGGTGCTCTTTCGGAGGGGCGGTACGGTCTCTATGGGCCGAATGGCCTCCTGCTGCACTGCAGGGATTGCAAGGACTCTAATCATTCTGGATCTCCATCATCAGCACTATTTTACTACTTTCATTGTATATAAAAATATTTCCGTGTTACAGCCGTGTTTAATGCATCATAACACTCGGGAATTAAACTAATTGCAGGAGTTTCTCGTGCAATTCTCGTTGATAACCAGGGATACGGATGAGAGGGAGGAGATAGAAGATTGTTACACAGAGAGTTCCTGTGGCCCAAAGGAGAGAGATTAAAGCTGATCTTTCAAAGGAGGAATTGGATAAGTATTGGTGGGGGGAGGGAGAGGGGGGGGGGGGGGGGGGGGGAGTTTCAAGGTTGTGGGGAAAGAGCGGATGTGGGGAGTGGGCTCGATTTTGGTGGCTGACCCGAAGAGCTGATGGGAGTGGGGTGGGATCGATGGTGCCCTCCTGCCCTGTCGAATTGGAAGCGGCAGTTCCTGGTTGCTGCCAGCAGAGGGAGGCAGAGCCTGGGTTGAGGACCAAGAGGTTGGATGTCTGGTCTTCCTTTGACTCTGATTGGTGGAATTGACCGCTCACCCCCGGTGACCATCATCCCCTTTGGAAAGGGGGGTTAACCCCCCCTCCCCACCCCCCCCCCCCCCGCCCTAAAACCCACCCACCACGAGTGTTCCTCCTCAGTCAGTGTAGAGACGTTCATGAGGACAAGTTGATAGGCCACACTAAGCCAATTTTCCAGGACTTGGCCTTGCTCCTTGTGTGCTGTGGCGTTTTAGTGTTAATCTGAATGCTTCTTCAATGTGGAGGGTTCCTGCCTCTACCACCCCTTCAGGCAGCGAGTTGCAGACTCTCACAATCCTCTGGGTGAAAAGGCTTTCCAGAAATCCCCTGGAAATATCTTGCCCCTGACCTTAGACCTATACCCCCTGATCTCGCTACTGAGGAGAAAGGTTCCTCCCCATCCACCCGGACCATATCCCCCATAATGACCTCGCTCAGGCCCCCCCCCCCCCCCCCCCGCTTCCCTGTACCCCAGCCTAACCAGCCTCTCCTCAATGCTGAAATGCTCCATTCCAGTCAACATCCTGGTGAATCTCCTCTGCCACCTGTCTAGTGGCCACAGAATTCACTGTGCCACAGTGGTTAGCACAGCTGCCTCACAGCGCCAGGGTCCCAGGCTCAATCCTCACCTCGGGTGTCTGTGCGCAGTCTGCACGTTCTCCCCGTGTCTGCGTGGGTTTCCTCCGGGTGCTCCGGTTTCCTCCCACAGTCCAAAGATGTGCAGGTTGGGTGGATTGGCCGTGCTAAATTGTCCCTTCGTGTCCAAAGGTCAAGGTGGGGTTGTGGGCCAGGATGGAATGGTCGGGGAAGAACCGATGGGCCGAATGGCCTCCTTTGACGCGGTAGGGATTCTGGGAATCACATTGAAGGGCTAGAAATGTTGCGTCGTCTGCTTTGGACGTTGCAAAAGGTAATTAGCCAGAAACAAGAGCCAGCCAAGCAGGCCTGGGGGGGGGTGGGGGGGGGGGGGTGGTGCAGGATGCTCAGGGAGGGTGAGGGTGGCATGCCATTCGCTGGCAGCGAGATTCTCTGCTGTCGTCACTGTCGATGGGAGTTTCACCTGTGCAGCACAGTGGTTAGCACTGCTGCCTCACGGCGCCGAGGTCCCAGGGTTCGATCCCGGCCCCGGGTCACTGTCCGTGTGGAGTTTGCACATTCTCCCCGTGTCTGCGTGGGTTTCACCCCCACAACCCAAAGATGTGCAGGGTAGGTGGATTGCCATGCTAAATTGCCCCTTAATTGGAAAAAAATAACTAATTGGATAGTCTAAATTAATTTTAATAAAAGAAGCTTCTCCACGGTGATGGGAGACCCATTGGGTGGGCGATACGTATTGGCGGGGCAGAAAATCCAATTGCCGCCTTGAATAGCCAGACAACTCTGGCCACCATCTCTCTCTCTCTCACTCTCTCTTTCTCGCTCACTCTCTCTCTTTCTCTCTCGACTCTCTCACTCTCGTTCTCTCTCTCTCTCTCTCACTCTCTTTTTCACTCTCTCTTTCTCTCTCACTCTCTCTCTTTCTCTCTCTGACTCTCTCACTCTCATTCTCTGTCTCTCTCTCTCTCTCACTCTCTTTTTCACTCTCTCTTTCTCTCTCTCTTTCTCTCTCCGGCTCTCTCACTCTCGTTCTCTCTCTCTCTCTCTCTCACTCTCTTTTTCACTCTCTCTTTCTCTCTCTCTTTCTCTCTCCGGCTCTCTCACTCTCGTTCTCTCTCTCTCTCTCCTGCTGTCTCTCGCTCTCACTCTCTCACTCCCAACAGACACAGTATTTTGCTTTTATACAAATGAGGGGTTACATTCTCTGGAATTTGGAAGGTTAAGGAGAGAGTGACCGAAGCTTTGAAGATATGAAGGGAGAAGAGAGAGAGAGAGAGAGAAAAACCACTCCCATGGGATGGGGAGTCTGTGACAGGGGAGAGGGGTCAGGGGTGGGGGGGGGGGGGGGGGGGGGGTTGAGCAGAGTGTATAAAAGCTCTGGGGTCCTGGGTTCAAATCTCACCAGGGCGATGGTGAAATTTAAATTCAATAAAAATCTGGAATTAAAAGTCTAAATGATGACCATGAAAAAATGTTGATTGTCGTAAAAACCCATCTGGTAACGAATGTTGTTTAGGGAAGGAAATCTGCCGTCCTTACCCGGTCTGGCCTACATGTGACTCCAGACCCACAGCGATGTGGATGACTCTGAAATGAGCGGCTGCTCAGTTCAAGGCACAGTTTGGGAATGCTTAAATAAATATTCCTTTTAAATCTTGATGTGGAGATGCCGGCGCTGGACTGGGGTGAGCACAGGTAAGAAGTCTCACAACACCAGGTTAAAGTTCACCTGAGGAAGGAGCTGCGCTCCGAAAGCTCGTGATTTGAAACAAACCTGTTGGACTTTAACCTGGTGTTGTCAGACTTCTTACTGTCCTTTTAAATCTGGCATTGATATTGTAATGTCCTGTTAGACATGCAACCACCAGATGGATTAACAAATGAACGATTGGCGGCACGTAGCGCAGTGGTTAGCACTGGAACTGTGGCGCTGAGGACCCAGGTTCGAATCCCGGCCCTGGGTCCCTGATGGTGTGGAGTTCTTTTTATAAATTTAGAGTACCCAATTCATTTTTTCCAATTAAGGGGCAATTTAGCATGGGCAATCCACCTACCCTGCACATCTTTGGGTTGTGGGGGTGAAACCCACGCAGACACAGGGAGAATGTGCAAACGCGGTAGCATGGTGGTTTATTTGGGCAGCACGGTAGCATGGTGGTTAGCATAAATGCTTCACAGCTCCAGGGTCCCAGGTTCGATTCCCGGCTGGGTCACTGTCTGTGCGGAGTCTGCACGTCCTCCCCGTGTGTGCGTGGGTTTCCTCCGGGTGCTCCGGTTTCCTCCCACAGTCCAAAGATGTGCGGGTTAGGTGGATTGGCCATGCTAAATTGCCCGTAGTGTCCTAAAATGTAAGGTTAAGGGGGGGTTGTTGGGTTACGGGTATAGGGTGGATACGTGGGTTTGAGTAGGGTGATCATGGCTCGGCACAACATCGAGGGCCGAAGGGCCTGTTCTGTGCTGTACTGTTCTATTCTATTGTCCACACGGACAGTAACCCAGGGCCGGGAATCGAACCTGGGACCTCGGCACCGTGAGGCAGCAGTGCTAACCACTGCGCCACCGTGCCGCCCATCCGTGTGGAGTTTGCACATTCTCCCCGAGTCTGCGTGGATTTCACTCCCACATCCCGAAGATGTGCAGGGTAGGTGGATTGGCCCTTAATTGGAAATAAAATAATTGGGCACTCTAAATTTATAACAAAAAAAAATAAATGAACAATTTATTAAATTGGGAACCTACGTACAGAGAGTGAGGGAAATGCCACCACTTTCCAAGGCTCAAAACTCCGAACTGACTCCGCCCCCAGTGTTAGTGCTCCGCCCCTTTGGGGTCCAAATGCATCCTCCCATTGGCAGCTCGGGTTAGGTGGGGAGGGGGGACCTCGTGAGGTGTAGTCTGATAGGTGAGTAGGAACCTGGCCAAGCTGGGTTGTAAAGGGGCTGTCATGGCGGCTTTGAATGTTTGGAGGTTTCTCTCTGCCAGTCCAGTTGAAGCAGGATAGTGGTGAGCATTCCAAATATGTCGGAACGTTGTTGGTCCTCATAAAATGTAGGAACTCGTCACTTGTAAAAGCGGTCCCATTACCCGTGAGACCAGAAGCTCGGCTACCCCTGGGTGGCGAACGTCTGTCGCAATTTCTCTACCGGCGCTGATGAGGTGATGGACTTAATTTTGTGGATTTCTAACCACTTGGAGCGAGCGTCCATGATAAGCAAGAACATGGAGCCCATAAATGGACCAGCAAACTCGATGTGTCGCCTCACCCTGAGGCGACCTGGCCACTCCCGAGGGTACACGAGGGTCACAGACGGCAAGCGTTGCTGCATTTGACACTGGACCCACTGTTTGGCCAGATTCCCCGTGTCGATGTCCATCCCGGGCCACCGCATGTGCGAGCGAACATCTCCATCGTCCCAGGGTGGGCGCAGTGTAGCTGCTGCAGCTAAAGCTTCCTGGCGGGGGTGGGGGGGTGGGGGGGGGGGGGGGGGGGGCGGGGGGTGGGGGGGGGGGGACAGCCTCACTGGCACAGCAAGGGGTGCAACACCAGAACGATCTCCTGTGGCAACGGTAGAGGTGGGTGTACTCTGAGGTAGGAGAAGGGTTCAAAGAGTCTGCGTTTGAAATGTGGGTGGCCGGCCGATGTTGAAACGTGTACTCGGAGGCTGCCTACAATACAGCCCAGCGTTGGACCCTAGCTGAAGCTATGGGGGGAATGACCTTATCCTCCATAAATAGTCACAACAGGGGTTTATGGTCTTCAACAACTATGAAATGTCATCTATAGACATATTGGTGGAACCTTCTCACTCCGAATATCATGGCCAGTCCCTCCTTTTCGATTTTGGAATAAGCTTGTTCAGCACCAGTCAAAGCCCTCGAGGCACAGACCTTTCTACACCATCTTCCATCTTCTGGGCCAAAACCACCCCTATTCCGTAAGGGGGCACGTCACAAAGTAAAGATTATCTCTATTGATGGGTCAAAACGGACAAGAGATTGGGGCGGGATTTTTTGATCCTGAGGCTAAGTGTTGACGGCGTTGGAAACGCTGTTGTGTCAACGCGGCCTCAGGGTCAGCAATTCTGGCCCCGATAGGGGGCTGGCATGGCACTGGAGTGAGCCACGCCGCTCCAGCTGCTGATCCCGGTGTCAACTGGGCGCCGCGGGATCCGGGTATGCACAGTGGCACCGGCACCAACGTGCGCATTCGCAGTGGCTTCCCTCAATGCGCCGGCCCCGACTCAACTTGGCGCAGCGCTACAGGGGCCGGCGCGGAAGAAGGGAGGCCCCCAGCCAGAGAGGCCGGCCTGCTGATCGGTGGGCCCTGATCGTGGGTCAGGCCACATTGGAGGCCCCTCCCCCCAGGGGTTGGACCCCCTCCTCCCACCCCCCCCCCCCACAGGCTGCCCCCTGACCCTTCCACGGCGAGTTCCCGCCAGCTGAGAGCAGGTCTGGATGGCGCCGGTGGGACTCGCCGTTTTTACGACGGCCGCTCGGCCCATCCCGGGCCGAGAATCGGTGGGCCGGTCGCGTAGATCGGCCCCCAGCCGGCGGCACGCCAACCACGCTGGTGCCAATGGTGCCCATTCTCCACTCTGTGAAGAATCGCGTGCTGGCATTGGGGGCGGAGTGGCACGATTCGCGCTGGTCGCGGGGATTCTCCGGCCCGGCCCCGGACTGAGAGAATTCCGCCCCTGGATGCTCTGAAGATAATTTAACCTGTTCAAAAGTTTTTTTTCTGATGTTCTTTCCAATTCCACTCTGGTGCTTTCTGAGCAGTGTGTGTGTGTGTGTGTGTGTGTACGGGGGTTCCAATATTGTAGAAAGATTAGGAATAAACTGTCGTAATAGTTCAGCATTGCTAAAACAGGATTTCAATTCTGACATGTTCTTGGGAGTGTGCGCTTGCTTCATGACTTTGATCTTCTCCTCCATAGGGTGCAGCCCTCTGGTGTCTATCCTGAATCCTAAATCCATCACTTCCCGAGCTTGGAAGGTGCATTTTCTAGTTTCAGCCTTAACTCCAGCCTTCTTAAATCTTTTATAAACTTCTTCGAGTTTTGCTAGGTTCCTCCTCTTCAGACGCTCCTGTAGTTAGTTCATCATCTGGATAGACAACCACTTTGGGTAGATCCTGTAGTAAACGTTCAATTGTACATTGGAGTATCGTACAAGCAGATGAGCTACCAAAGGCTAGCCGGGTAGACTGGTTGGTGTTTATGGTAACAAATTCCCTGGAAGTTTCCTCTAACTCTAATTGTTGGTGCGCTTGACTCATATCGAGCTTAGTTTAAGGTAAACCTCCTTGGTGTCTCAATCTTAAAATTGTGTACCGGTCCAATTTGGCTGCCTGATTCACAGTTAGTTTGTAGTCCCCGCATATCCTGGTGGTTTAAGCGGGCTTCACCACTGGCACGATCGGAGCTGCCCACTCTGAAAAGTGTAGAGGTTTCATGATACCTAATTCTTCTTGTCACTCGAGTTCAGATTCAACCTTCTCATTTAAGGCATAGAGCAGGGGTGGAACTCTGAAAAAACTTGGGTGTGGCCTCCAGATCCACATAAATCTTTGCTTTAAGCCCCTGTTTCCTGCCTAACACATTTTGGAAAACCTCTGTTCTTGAAAATACAGAAAAATGTGTCATTTGAAACATGGAAGTCTGGCAATATCTGGTCTAAGAGAAACATGAGAGGATTCAGGGAAATATCCCACAAAAGGTTAATAGCAGCTGCAAAGAGCAGGATTATAAAATTCAGATTATTTCTCACAACCAGGTTTAGCAAACACACAGGTTTCATCTATTAAGCTAAAACAATGGCTCACACCTTCATTGAATGTAACTATCTTAGGAAGCATTAAGTGACGAATGTTTAAAACAGGCAGGTCTTTCAAGTTATAACTAAGTGGATTTTTAGCATACAGTTAAAAGCAAAGGTTTTGATTGCAGCACGGTGGCCTAGTGGTTAGCACAGCTGCCTCACAGCACTGAGGTCCCAGGTTCGATCCCGGCTCTGGGTGGATCCCCTGGAGTTTGCACATTCTCCCCGTGTCTGCGTGGGTTTCGCCCCCACAACCCAAAAATGTGCAGATAGGTGGATTGGCCACGCTAAATTGCCCCTTAATTGGAAAAAATAATTGGGTAATCTAAATTTATTTTTTAAAAAGCAAAGGTTTCACACCTTCATTGAAATTAACTCTCTTAGTAAATAGCTGGAAAGGATGGATGATGTTCAGTTGAACCTACATAGAACATAGAACATAGAACAGTACAGCACAGAACAGGCCCTTCAGCCCTCGATGTTGTGCCGAGCAATGATCACCCTACTCAAACCCACGTATCCACCCTATACCCGTAACCCGACAACCCCACTCCCCCCCTTAACCTGGTGACAATTCTAAGTGTAAAATTCTACTAACATCAAGTAAATTAAAGAAAATTGGAGACAACCTGTCTATGAGAAACATAATTTAAAGTCAAATTCAAAGGCAAAGTTATGAGCTGGGGACAATTGGAAAATTAAACTATAGAAATCACAGGAATTAGAAGTAACACCTCTATTGAAACCAAAGCATCTTTGACTATCGCAAAGGAACTTTGAACATCACAAAGGACAATGTAATCAGATCTGAGAGGTGAGGTTATGCCCAAAATGAATACTTAGTTGTATTAAAATGTTTCGATCAAAGATACTTTTTGACAATCAAAGTGAAATACGTTAATTGACAATAAGATAATAAAACTTAGTAATTGTTAGAAAGAGAATATAAACCAAAGGAGCAGAAGCAGAACTAGAAGAGAAGGGGAGGAGAACTCAGAGAGAGGAGAGAAGCATATTCAACTTTCACAGCTCGGTCATGGGAAAGATAAGACAAGCAGCCGAGCTTAAACAGCTATACATCTAAGGAAGACTAGAATTTAAGCAGGAGTCAGAGTCAGCTGAGAGATAGTTAGCAGAGCCAGCTCTTATAGCTCGGTACATGGGATCGACAAGACACAGCAACCCAGCTAACCAGCAAATACATCTCAAGAAGACCAGACTTTAAAGAAGATTGATTGTCAAGTTGGGCCTGAAGGTCCCTTCAACCAACCAGCAGGATCCAGAAGCAAGATCTTTTTTACCTTTCTGTAAAGAAAGTGTTTGCAGCTTTTAAAAGAAAAAATATAATAATAAAATAACATGAAACAGTGGTTATTCCAAAGTCTACTTTACTTACTTAGCAATGCGGGACCCAGGATCGATGCTACTAAGTGGTAAGTAGATGAAATCTTCTGTGAGGGTATGGGTTATACTGGGGGATAACTTGAAAACATAGTTTGACCTGAATAGCACCCACCGAAGCCTACATCGGAGTCAGGGAGTGAGAATCCCTGTTCACCATTTAGAATGTCGGCCCTTTTTGGTATAGGGGGACTTCTAAGAATAGAGGTGAGTTTTCAACAACATGTGTGAAGAGAGATTAAATAGTTTGGTCTTATACTCGCTGGAGTTTACAAGGAGAAGAGGGGATCTGATCGAGGTGTATTAAATACTAAGAGGAATTGATGTAGTAAAGGTAGACCAAATGTTCCCCCTTGTGGGGCAATCTAGAACAATAGGTCAAGGTTAGATTTTGAACTGAGATGAGGAACTCACTGCCCCATAGTGCGGTGGGATCTGAATCATTAGCCATTAATCCCAGTGACACACCACCCTTTATATTTTTGCCTACC